>NW_020888524.1:0-2816 GCF_003945725.1 Corapipo altera
GGGGCGGGAGGGGTGTCACGTCGTGGTCGCCCTGGTGACACGTCCCCGGGGTCCGGGTGCCACACCCTGGGGTGCCTCAGGCTGTGCCAGAGTGTCCCCAAGAGGGGGGACAACCGGGGCTGTCACCTGCTCCCGGCCTGGCCTGGAAACTCTGGCGGGAGCTGCTGGGACAGTCACGGGACAGGGAGGAAACGGTGACATGTGACATGTGTGTGACATCCCCCCGTCTGCTGGCTCAGCACGAGGGGGCTGTCCTGTCACCCGCGGTCACCCGTGGTCACCCGGGCCCTTGTCCTGCTAATGAGTGTCGTGGTTAATTAATCAGAGCTAATTGTGGGCACGGGGAGGGGTTTGGAGCAGGGAAGGAGCTGAGGAGGAAGAGGAAGTTCGGGGTCCTCGGTGTCCCCGCGGGGTGTGGGGACATTACGGGGTCACGAGTGTCCCCAGGGGGATTGTCCTCACCCCATCTGTGGTGGGGCAGTGTGTCCCCAGGGAGATTGTCCCCTCCATCAGGACACGAGTGTCCCCAGGGAGATTGTCCTCACCCTCCATCAGGACACAAGTGTCCCCAAGGAGATTGTCCCCATCCCACCTGTCCCCAAGGAGATTGTCCCCTCCATCAAGACATGAGTGTCCCCAAGGAGATCGTCCCTCCATTTCCAGTGGGATGTGCATGTCCCCAAGGAGATCATCATCCTCTGTCTGTGGGGTGACACCCGTGCCCCCAGGGAGATCATCCCTCCACCTTCAGTGTCCCCAGGCAGGTTGTCCCCCCCCCGTCTGTGGGGTGACACCCGTGTCCCCACGGAGATCATCTCCGGTGGGAGAGGGACTTTGCCTCAGGAAAACGGGGCAGTTCAAGAGGTTTTGGGGACACCGGATGGCAATGGGGACAACCTCAGGGCCATGCCGGCCGCCCCTCGTCACCTCGAGGTCCCCCAGTCACGCGGTGATGCCGTTTCCCCTCCCGTGAGCACCTTTGGGGCCAAATGACCATGTTTTGGGGCCATGGGGCCTGGGCTGACAGTGGTGGCCTTCGTCCCCCAGCTCATCCTCTTCGGGCTCAGCAACCAGATGGTGGTGGCCTTCAAGGAGGAGAACACGGTGGCCTTCAAGCACCTCTTCCTCAAGGACTACGTGGATGGCGCCGACGACTCCTACGCCGTCTACACCCAGCGCGGCCTCTACGAGCGCGTCTTCTACGCCCTGGACAAGGTGGGACAGGGGGGTCTGGGGACATGGAGGGGGTTTGGGGACATAGAATTGGCTCCAGGGCCACCTCCAGCTCCCAAGGGCATCCCTGCTCCTCTGTTTGGCCATTCCCTGCTCTACTGTTTGGCCGTTCCCTGCTGCTGCACTTGGCCATTCCCAAGGAGACCATCGGCCGCTGCACCTACGAGTGGGACCGTGGGGCTGGTGTGGGGCCGTGGGGCTGGTGTGGGGCTGTGGAGGTCCTTGGGGCCACAGAGGTGCCTCAGGAACGTGGAGGTGGTTTGGGGCCACCTCTGGCCCCTTATCCCGCAGTTCTTGGCCATTCCCAATGAGACCATGGGCTGCTACACCTACGAGTGGGGACACGGGGGTGATTTGGGGCCGTGGGGATGGTGTTGGGGCTATGGGGGTGATTTGGGGTCATGGGGATGGTGTGGGGCTATGGGGATGGTTTGGGGCCACAGAGGTGTCTCAGGGCCCTTGTCCTGCAGTCCTTGGCCATCCCCAATGAGACCATGGGCTGCTACACCTACGAGTGGGGACGCGGGGGTGATTTGGGGCCATGGGGATGGTGTGGGGCCATGGGGATGGTTTGAGGTCACAGGGGTGGTTTGGGGCCATGTCCAGCCCCTGAGGGCCCTTGTCCTGCAGTCCTTGGCCATCCCCAGCAAGGCCATCGGCCACTACACCTACAAGTGGGGACACGGGGGTGATCTGGGGACATGGAGATGGTGTGGGGCCATGAGGGTGGTTTGGGGTCAGAGGGGTGGTTTGGGGCCGTGGAGGTGGTTTGGGGTCAGAGGGGTGGTTTGTGGTCAGAGGGGTGGATTGGGGCCATGGAGGTTTCTCAAGGCCCTTGTCCCACAGTACCTGGCCCTGCCTGGTGAGGCCCTGGGTTGCTACGTGTACATGTGGGGACACGGAGGTGGTGTGGGGTCAGAGGAGTGGTTTGGGGTCAGAGGAGTGGTTTGGGGTCAGAGGGGTGGTTTGGGGCCATGGAGGTGTCTCAGAACCCCCTTGTCCCACAGTACCTGGCTGTGGTGGTTTGGACTAGGCCTTCCTTGGTGACCAAACCACCACACTGGCCCTGCCCGGTGAGGCCCTGGGCCGCTACGCGTACGTGTGGGGACATGGAGGTGGTGTGGGGTCAGAGGGGTGATGTGGGGCCATGTCCAGCCCCTGAGGCCACCTTGTCCCACAGTACCTGGCCCTGCCCGGCGAGGCCCTGGGCCGCTACGCGTACGTTCGGGGCGGCGCCGGGAACGGCTCCGCGCTCCTGCTGTGCCAGCGCTACTTCCGCAAGGGCCGCATCGACCCCGCCAACGACACCTTCAACATCGACCCCCACATCGTGACAGGTGGGCCCACAGATCCCCCCTAAAGCCACTGTGGGGTCCCGGGGCCCACAGCCCACCCCCCCAAAGCCACTGTGGGGTCCCGGGGCCCACAACTCAACCCCCAAATCCACTGTGGGGTCCTGGGGCCCACAGCTCAACCCCAAAGCCACTGCGGGGTCCCAGATCCCACAGCCACCCCCCAAATCCACTGTGGGGTCCAGGGGCCCACAGCTCAACCCCAAAGCCATCACAGGGTCCCAGATCTCA
>NW_020888525.1:0-657 GCF_003945725.1 Corapipo altera
CTGAGCCAAACAGCCAGACTGAGCCCAAACTGAGCCCAAACTGAGCCAAACTGAGCCCAAGCTGACCCCAAGCTGAGCCCAACCCAAACCCTACTGTCCTTCCCTCCCCAGCTGTGCCGTGGAGACGCTGCGGGCGATGCTGCTGCGGGGTGGCAGCGAGGAGGTGGTCCGGGACGTGGGCGATTCCGGGGGCTGGGAGCTCATGGCCAGCCCGGAGCGGCACCACGACGGCGTCGCCCTGCTCGCCAGGTAAGGCCCCGGCGTTCCAGGATTTTGGGGATTTGCTGCCCCGGTTTTGGAATACCGGCTTGCTGGGAAGCAGCCCCCCCCCCCCCCCGGGGGGAGCCCCTGGGTGAGGGGGGTGCTGTGGGGTGGGCGCAGCTGGGGATGGAGGTTGGTGCCTCACTGGTCCCCCTGGGGAGTCCCCGGTGTCATCAGTCCCATTGTGGGTGCCCGGTGTCACTGGTCCTGTTATGGGGTCCCCAGTGCCATCACTCCCATTATGGGGTCCACAGTGCCATCAGTCCTGTTTCGGGGTCCCCGCTGTGGGGTGCTCCATGTCATCAGTCCCATTATGGGGTCCCCAGTGCCATCAGTCCCACTGTGGGTACCCAGTGCCATCAGTCCTGTTATGGGGTCCCCAGTGCCATCAGTCCC
>NW_020888525.1:757-2816 GCF_003945725.1 Corapipo altera
CCCAGTGCCATCAGTCCTGTTATGGGGTCCCCAGTGCCATCAGTCCCGCTGTGGGGTCCCCAGTACCATCAGTCCTGTTATGGGTTCCCCAGTGCCATCAGTCCCTTTATGGGGTCCCCAGTGCCACCAGTCCCGTTATGGGGTCCCCAGTGCCATCAGTCCCACTGTGGGTCCCCGGTGCCATCAGTCCCGTTATGGGGTCCCCAGTGCCATCAATCCCTTTATGGGGTCCCCAGTGCCATCAGTCCTGTTATGGGGTCCCCAGTGCCACCGGTCCCGTTATGGGGTCCCCAGTGCCATCAGTCCCACTGTGGGGTCCCCAGTGCCATCAGTCTTGTTATGGGGTCCCCAGTATCACTGATCCCATTATGGGGTCCCCAGTGCCATCAGTCCCGTTATGGGGTCCCCAGTGCCATCAGTCCCGTTATGGGGTCCCCAGTGTCATCAGTCCTGTTATGGGGTCCCCAGTGCCATCAGTCCCACTGTGGGGTGCCCGGTGTCACTGATCCCACCATGGGGTACCAGTGCCACCACCTTTTCCATGCTGGGGTTGTTCTATCCTGGTGGCAGGAGGGGACAATGCCAGACCAGTGCCACTGGTGTTGCCATGCTGGGGGTTGTCCAGCCCTGGTGGCAGGAGGGGACAGTGCCAGGCCAATGCCACCACCTTTCCCATGCTGGGGTTGTCTTACCCTGGTGGCAGGAGGGGACAGTGCCAGGACAATGCCAGGCCAGTGCCACTGGTGTTGCCATGCTGGGGGTTGTCCTGCCCTGGTGGCAGGAGGGGACAATGCCAGGACAGTGCCAGGACAATGCCACCACCTTTTCCATGCTGGGATTGTCCTGCCCTGGTGGCAGGAGGGGACAGTGCCAGGCCAGTGCCACCACCTTTTCCATGCTGGGGTTGTCCTGCCCTGGTGGCAGGAGGGGACAGTGCCAGGTCAGTGCCACTGGTGTTGCCATACTGGTGGCAGGAGGGGACAGTACCAGGCCAGTGTTACCATGCTGGGGTTGTCCAGCCCTGGTGGCAGGAGGGGACAGTGCCAGGACAGTGCCACTGGTGTTGCCATGCTGGTGGCAGGAGGGGACAGTGCCAGGACAGTGCCAGGACAGTGCCACTGGTGTTGCCATGCTGGGGTTGTCCAGCCCTGGTGACAGGAGGGGACAATGCCAGGCCAGTGCCACCACCTTTCCCATACTGGGGTTGTCCTGCTTTGGTGGCAGGAGGTGACAATGCCAGGCCAGTGCCACTGGTGTTGCCATGCTGGGGTTGTCCAGCCCTGGTGGCAGGAGGTGACAATGCCAGACCAGTGCCACTGGTGTTGCCATCCTGGGGTGACAGGAGGTGACAATGCCAGACCAGTGCCACCGTCTTTCCCATGCTGGGGTTGTCCTGCCCTGGTGGCAGGAGGGGACAATACCAGGACAATGCCAGACCAGTGCCACTGGTGTTGCCATGCTGGGGGTTGTCCTGCCCTGGTGGCAGGAGGGGACAATGCCAGACTAGTGCCACTGGTGTTGCCATGCTGGGGTGCATGAGGGGACAATGCCAGACCAATGCCACCACCTTTCCCATACTGGGGGTTGTCCTGCCCAGCAGCCCCTGGGCACTGGGTGGTCTCCATCTCCCCCGACCCCCCCTGGGATGGCGATGCCACCCTCGGGGCGGGTGCCAGGAGCCTTTCCTTCCTCGGCAGGGCCATGGCTCGCCACGCGGGGCCGCGGCTGCCCCTGGTCGTGAAGACCCTCATGCCAGCCCTGGGCAGCGCCTTCGACAGCCAGCGGGTCACCACCACCGCCTTCTTCGCCGAGGTGAGAGGGCACCGGGGGTGGCAGAGGGACCTGGAGAGGTTGGAGAGTTGGGCTGGTTCCAAGGGGATGAGGTTCAACCAGGCCAAGGGCCGGGTCCTGCCCTTGGGCCACAACAACCCCCGGCAGCTCCAGGCTGGGCCAGAGGGGCTGGAGAGCAGCCAGGCAGGAAGGGAGCCGGGATTTGGGATGGGCAGGAAGCTGAACAGGAGCCAGAGTGTGCCCAGGGGGACAAGAGGGCCAATGGATC
>NW_020888526.1:0-1183 GCF_003945725.1 Corapipo altera
GGATTTTGTCCTGGAAATGGGCCTCGAAAATGTGGGTTCAGACCCTAAAATTGGGATTTTTGTCTCCTAAAAGTCGATGTTGGAACCAAAAAATGGGGATTTTGACTTGGAAAAATGAGGGATTCGGTCACAAAAAGGAAAATTTAGGGCCTAAAAATGTGGATTTTGGGCCTGGAAAGGAGGGATTTGGCCTCAAAACTGTGGATTTTAGACCCTAAAATTCTAATTTTCTGCCCCAAAACTGGACATTATACCCTAGAAACGTAGATTTTGACCCAGAAAATGAGGGATTTTGCCCCAAATCCTAAATTTTTGACCGTTAAAAAGTGATTTTCTCTTGTGAAAAACAGAAGTTGGATCCTAAAAATGGGGATTTGGGTCCTGAAAATGAGGAATTTTTCTCCAAATCCTGAATTTAGACCCTAAAAATGTGGATTTTGTCCCAGAAAATGTGGATTTGGGCCCAGAAAATGAGGGATTTCGCCCCAAATCGTGAATTTTTTACCCTAAAAATGTGATTTTCTCTCGTGAAAAATAGAGGTTGGATCCTAAAAATGGGGATTTTGTCCCAGAAAATGAGGGATTTCGCCCCAAATCCTGAATTTTTGACCCTAAAAATGTGGATTTTGTCCCAGAAAATGTGGATTTTGTCCCAGAAAATGGGGGATTTTGCCCCAAATCCTGAATTTTTGACCCTAAAAATGTGATTTTGTCTCGTGAAAAACAGAGGTTGGAGCCTAAAAATGGGGATTTGGGCCCGGAAAATGTGGATTTTGCCCCAAATCCTGAATTTAGACCCTAAAAATGGGGATTTTGTCCCGGACAATGAGGGATTTTGCCCCAAATCCTGAATTTTTGACCCTAAAAATGTGATTTTTTCTTGTGAAAAATAGAGATTGGAGCCTAAAAATGGGGATTTTGGCCTAGAAAGGAGGGATTTGGCCTCAAAAATGTGGATTTTAGACTCTAAAATTCTAATTTTTTGCCCCAAAAATGGACATTGTACCCTAAAAATGGGGATTTTGTCCCAGAAAATGAGGAATTTGGCCCTAAAAATGGGGTTTAGACCCTAAAAATGTAATTTTTTCCTGCACAAAAAAAATTAAGGTTTATGCCTAAACATGTGGATTTTGTCACAGAAAATGAGGGATTTTGCCCCAAATCCTGAATTTTTGACCCTAAA
>NW_020888526.1:1283-1930 GCF_003945725.1 Corapipo altera
TAATTCCCAGGCCTAATTCCCAGACCTAATTCCTGGGACTAATTCCCAGGTCTAATTCCCAGACCTAATTCCTGGGACTAAATCCCAGAACTAATTCCCAGGCCTAATTCCCAGGACTAATTCCCGGGACTAAATCCTGGGACTAATTCCCGGGCCTAATTCCCGAACCTAATTCCCGGGACTAATTCCCAGGACTAATTCCCAGGACTAATTCCCAGGCCTAATTCCTGGACCTAATTCCTGGGACTAATTCCTGGGACTAATTCCCAGGACTAATTCTCAGGACTAATTCTCAGAACTAATTTCCAGGACTAATTCCTGGGACTGAATCCTGGGACTAATTCCCGGGCCTAATTCCTGGACTTAATTCCTGGGCCTAATTCCCAGACCTAATTCCCGGTCCTAATTCCCAGGCCTAATTCCTGGGCCTAATTCCCAGAACTAATTCCCAGGACTAATTCCCGGGACTAAATCCTGACACTAATTCCCTGGACTAATTCCCAGGACTAATTCCCAGGACTAATTCCCGGGACTAATTCCCCGGCCTAATTCCCAGGACTAATTCCCAGGCCTAATTCCTGGGACTAATTCCCAGACCTAATTCCCAGGCCTAATTCCTGGGACTAATTCCCAGACCTAATTCCCAG
>NW_020888526.1:2030-2815 GCF_003945725.1 Corapipo altera
CATAATTCCTGGGCCTAAGTCCCGGGCCTAATTCCCAGGTCTAATTCCCAGGCCTAATTCCCGGGCCTAATTCCCGCCTCTTCCCCTCAGGTTTGTGCCGGGGAGGCGCAGGTGCTACTCCTGTCTCCGGAGGCTCTGCTGGGCTCGGGATTTCCGGGATGTGGATTCCTGCCGGGCCGGGATCGCCTCCCGCCCGTGGCCTTCGCCTGCCTGGACGAGGCCCACTGCGTGTCCCAGTGGTCCCACAACTTCCGCCCCGCCTACCTCCGGATCTGCAAGGTGCCGGGGAGCGGGAAAACCCGCTGGGGAGTGGGAAAACCTCACCAGGCCTCACCAGGCCTCACTAGGCCTCACTAGACCTCACCAGGCCTTACCAGGTCTCACTAGGCCTCACCAGGCCTCACTAGGCCTCATTAGGCCTTACCAGGCCTTACTAGGCCTCAATAGGCTTCACTAGGCCTCACTACGCCTCACTAGGCCTCACCAGGCCTCACTAGGCCTCACTAGGCCTCACCAGGCCTTACTAGGCCTCACTACACCTCACCAGGCCTCACCAGACCTCACCAGCCCTCACCAGGCCTCATTAGGCCTCACTAGGCCTTACCAGGCTTCACTAGGCCTCACCAGGCCTTACCAGACCTCACTAGGCCTCACTACGCCTCACCAGGCCTCACCAGGCCTCACTACGCCTCACCAGGCCTTACCAGGTCTCTCTAGGCCTCACCAGACCTCACTACACCTCACTAGGCCTTACCAGGCCTCACCAGACCTCACCAGGCCTCACT
>NW_020888527.1:0-2209 GCF_003945725.1 Corapipo altera
GGGGGGATGGACGGGTGGGATCCTGCTCCAGGCCAGGGAATGGGGAGGTGGGAATGGGATCGAGGGCAGAGATGCCTGGGAAATACTGGGAGGGGGGGGATTTGTCCCAGAATCGTGGAACAAACTACACTGGAAAATATCACACACCTCTGACTGGGAATGTCACTGTCCAGGCCCTGGGGACATCCCTGGGACAGCCTGGGGACAGCTTTGGGGGACAGCCTGGGGACAGCTTTGGGGACAGACTTGGGGACATCCCTGGGACATCCTGGGGACAGGCTTGGGGATATTCCTGGGGATATTCCTGGAGACAGTCCTGGGGACATCCTGGGGAGATCTTGGGGGCAGCCTTGGGGACATCCTGGGGACAACCTTTGGACATCCCTGGGGACATCCTGGGGACATCCTGGGGACAACCTTTGGACATCCCTGGGGACATCCCTGGGGATATCCTTGGGGACATCCTGGGGCAGCCTTGGGGACATCCCTGGGGACATCCCTGGGGCAGCCTTGGGGATATCCCTGGGGACATCCTTGGGAACATCCCAGGGTCGTGTCCATCCCTCCAGGGCTGTGTCCGTCCCTCCCAGGGACATTCCCAACCCTCCCGGGGGGGTTCCCATTCCCACCCCTCCCAGGGGCCGTGTCCATCCCACCCTTCCCAGGGGATGTTCCCATCCCATCCCACCCTTCCCAGGGGATGCTCCCATCCCACCCTTCCCAGGGGATGTTCCCATCCCACCCCTCCCAGGGGCTGTATCCGTCCTTCCCGGGGGATGTTCCCAGCCCAGCCCTCCCCGGGGGGGGTCCCCCCCTCCCCCGGGATGTTCCCAGCCCATCCCAGCCCTCCCAGGGGCCGTGTCGGTCCTTCCCGGGGGCTGTTCCAGGCGCGGCGATTCCCGGGAGCTCCGGCCCCCCCTCCCCGCCCCGGGACCGCTTAATTCGGGGCTTTATCCACAAACACTCCCGGGCTAAAAATATCCCGGAGGCCGCGGGCGCGGCGTTCCCGGGCAGCGCCTGCCGGGAGCTTCCTTGCCTTTTTTGACGGGATCGGGATCGGGGCTGGAGCCGGGACAGCCCCTGGAGCTCCCGGGGACGGGCAGGGCTGGGACCGGCTCCTGGGGCATCCGGATCCTGGGGGATCCAGATCCTGGGGGATCCAACTCCTGGAGACACAGACCCCAGAGACCCAGCTCCTGAGGTATCCAAATCCTGGGGGAACCAGGTCCTGGGATATTCAGATCCTGGGGGATCCAGCTCCTGGGGTAACCAGGTCTTGGGATAACCAGGTCCTGGGATACTCAGATCCTGGGGGATCCAGATGCTGGAGACACAAATCCCAGGGACCCAGCTCCTAAGGGGGATTCAGCACTCCTAGGGACACAGATCCTGGAGGATCCAGATCCCGGGATATTCAGATCCTGGAGGATCCAGCTTGAGGCCACCCATTAGGGTGTCACGGCTGACTGGGCACAGGGGACCCCTTGAGAAGGTTTGGGATCCCTCAGGAAGGTCTGTGACCCCTCTGGAAGGTTTGGGATCCCTTGGGAAAGTTTGAGACCCCTTGGGAAGGTTGGGGACCCCTCTGGAAGGTTGGGGATCCCTTGGGAAGATCTGGGATCCCTCTGGAAGGTTTGAGACCCCTCTGGAAGGTTGGAACCTCTCTGGAAGGTTGGGGACCTCTTGGGAAGTTTGGGGACACCTCTGGAAGGTCTGGGACCCCTTGGGAATGTCTATGGCCCCATGGGAAGGTTTGAGACCCCTCTGGAAGGCGGGTCCCCCCTGCTGGGGGTCCCTGGTGGCTCGGGGGGTGCCAGGGCTGTTTCTGGCCCCCCTTGGCATCTGCCCCGAGCGTTTTCCCGGCCCGGATGTGGCTCTCAACGCTCGAGCTCCTGCCCGGGGAGGGTTGGTCTGAGTTTCCTCTCCCCGACAGATGAGTTTCCTCCTCTGACGGCGGATGGGGGCCGGGCACGGCCCGGGGGGGGCAGGAGGGCACTGCCCACGGGCACCGGGTGGGCACAGGCAGCCCCCCACCCGCCCCCGGAGCCGGTGAGTGGGGGGCACATGCGGTGGGATTCGGGGTTTGGGGTGAGGGTGATGTGGGAGGGATGGGGAGAGGGAGGGGTTTGGCCCTGGGGGTGATGGGGCGGCCGGGAGAGGAGATTCCGGCACCTGGAGCATCCCGGGGTGGGTTTGGGGAACTCCGGGG
>NW_020888527.1:2309-2815 GCF_003945725.1 Corapipo altera
GGGGGTCCCTGAGCCCCCCCCGCTCTCGCAGGGTGGGGGAGCAGCGGGAGCAGCGGCGAGGACGAGCTGACCCGGGGGGCTGAAGGTACCGGGGGGGTCCCCGCGGTGTCACTGTCACCCCACGGGGGGGGCGGGGCTGGGGACAGGCGGGAGCCCACCCGGGGACGGCCACCAGCAGGGACTGTCCCTGCGAGGGGGCTTCGGGGGGGCTGGGCTGTCCCCGAGCTCCGTGTCCCCCGCGCTGTCCCCAAACTGTGCCCCCCGCGCTGTCCCCAAGCTCTGTGTCCCCCCTGGTCTCTGTAATGTCCCCAAGCTCTGTGCCCCCCCCAGGTCTGGGCTGTCCCCAAGCTCTGTGTCCCCCAGGGCTGTCCCCAACTCTGTGTCCCCCCGCGGTGTCCCCAAACTGTGTCCCCCCTGGTCTCTGTAATGTCCCCAAGCCCCGTGTTCCCCCTGATCTGGACTGTCCTAAGCTCTGTGTCCCCCTGGACTCTCCCCAACTCTATGTC
>NW_020888528.1:0-2814 GCF_003945725.1 Corapipo altera
CTGGGGAACCACCGCGGCGGCTCCGGCTGAGAACCGCGGGGACGGGAACGCGGATGGGCAAGGGAGCGGAGCGTCTCTGACGAGGAAAGGCTGAGGGAGCTGGGCCTGGGCAGCCTCGAGAAGAGGCGACTGAGGGGGGACCTTGTCCGTGTGTATAAATGTGTCCAGGGAAGGGCAACGAGGCTGCTGAAGGGTCTGGGGCACAAGTCCTGTGAGGAACGGCTGAGGGAGCTGGGGTTGTTCAGCCTGGAGGAGGCTCAGGGGAGACCTTATGAAGTCTCCCTGACAGGAGGTTGTAGCCAGGTGGGGGTCAGTCTCTTCTCCCAGGCAACCATCAGCAAGACAAGAGTAACTGGAAGTAACTTCCAGTGAACCAGGCCTCACTCATTCGCCCTTGTTGGCTGGGGAGATTTCCCTCAGTTTTGCCCATAATTGTTGCTGTCTAAACATAACCTGCAGTTTCCCATGGCAAAGGCAGGGTTTGCCTTGAAAATGCAGTTAGGGTAGGCTTACCCCATGACTGGGACACATCCTTGATCTAGGCAAGGCTAGAGCACTCAAAAGTTAACTTAAATCTCTTGTTATTAGGAAAGACTTTGCTCTGTTCAAAGCATAGTCAGGATATTTTCAATCCTATTTCACTGCTTTGCAACCCTTATCCCAGAACAGTTGGAAGGGGTTTGTACAGACAGCTTCCTTACCGTCGGCTCTTCCACGCTCTTCCAAACCTCACTTCTTTGAAAGGGGGATTTTTCCTTGTCACTTGACATTTATTTTAGGGAAGTATCTTTCCCCTGATGAGGAAGTACTGCATTGCATTTGTATTTAAGATTTTTCTTTGAACAACCTCATATAATATTTATACCACCACAGTTACAGTAAGCAAGAGAGCCCTCAGATTAGGCACCCTTTCCAGATGGGTCACCTGCAAACTGGAAGGAGGAGACAGAAAGCAAGAGGGCAGGGACCCCCTCATCATCCTGTGATACTGGCACTGGCTTGGATTTGGGGTGGTGTGACCTGTGTTCCCATCTGCTTCAAGCATTTGTTTCATTTTGAGGCAGATTGTTTAATCACTTCTGGGTTTTATGGTTTTTTTATCCCCTTCCTATGAAATGGGGCTAAGCCTTCCCTAACGGACAGGACACTGTCTGGGGAAGGGAGTCACAAGTGTTTGCTGTGGTGATAAGGGCTGTTTGTACCTCTAGTGAAGGACAAACCCGTGATTTCCAAAACAAAAGATTTGGTGAGTCAGAGAGCCCAAGGGATGAAGGTGTGGAGGGAAGAAGCCAAAGTTTTAACTGGAGTAAAAGACCCTTAAGATCTTTACAGCATCTGGCCTGGGCTGTCCAACCATGGAGATCCTGTGTTTCAGAAGCAGCTGAGTGTGGTGAAAGTGCCATTGAACTCATTCCTCTAGTTTGCTGTACAGGAGAAAGCAGCATTCCCCTTGCTTCCCTCTTCCTTTCTGGAGTGTTTTTTCCTAACTTTGATGTTTCTTCGAACCATGTGACTTTTTGCCTGCTTCTTCCTCAATCTCTTTTCAAAATCTTTCCCTCTTTGTAAAACATTCCTACTATGTGCCACCACCCCCAGGGCTCTCCATTAACAGCCAAGTGTAGCTCTTCCTGGTGCAGGTAGAAGAGTTTTCAGAAGTCACTGCAGATCACAGCACTATTTCCTGCAGAGTTTTGCTTTTTTCCTCAAATTGTGTGTTCCATGTAAATGTAAACACACAGAGAATATATCTCTATATTGTGAGTATATATGCACACACATGGACACACTGACACTCCCTCAACCTTTGCAGCTTTCCCTCAACCCTTCCCAGAGCTCAGCTGAAGTCCCTTGGCTGCTGTAGGAGTCAAAGTGGCTCTGGGGTTATTACAGGTGCAGAATTGATCCCTTTTTTTGGTGACGGTCTAGGGGTCTCACCGGGCCGTGCCGCCCCTCCAGCTGCTGCCGACTGAACTGTTCATGGGGACTGAGCGGGTAAGGAGCCTCATCCTCACCCTCTTCAGGCTGTGGCTTCCAGCAGGGATTGCATTTCACAGAACCACGGAACGGGTCAGGTTGGAAGGGACCACAGTCTGGTCCAACGACCCTGCTCCAGCGGGGTCATCCCAGAACACATGGCACAGGATTGCAATGCGGGGAGAGGGCACATGAAGGAACACAGGGGCTGAGCGAGCGTGTTAAAAGCCCGTCATCTTCATGAAAGAACAGCGGGCACCAACCTGTCCACAGCCTGCGGGAGCCTCGCAGCGAGGGCAGCTCGTTCACGGCCCTGCTGAGCGGGGCAGAGGGTGCGGGGCCGTCCGTGCGGGGCCGGGGGCTGCCGGTGGTGCTTAAAATCGGCCCTTAAAAGAAACCCCCTAAGACTCAATTTGTGAGTTTCAGAAGGCAGCGTTCCTCTTATTACGACGTCGGACGTACGAGAATATTTCTTCAAAAGCGTGCGTTCCCTTATAGATTTTACGGCCGCGTCGGTGCGGAGCCGGGGGCCGTCAGTGCGGGGCTGTCGGTGCGGGGCCGGGGGCCGTCGGTGCGGGGCTGTCGGTGCAGGGTTGGGGGCCGTCGGTGCGGGGGTGTCGGTGCAGGGTTGGGGGCCGTCGGTGCGGGTCGCTGCGGGGCGCTGCGGGGCGCGGCCCCTTTAAGGCCGCGGGTTCCCTGCGCCGCCCGCCCGGCGGAGTCACCGCCCGGGGAGCGGCGGCGTCACGTGGGGCCGCGGCGGCCTCGTGACCGGGCGCGAGCGCAGCACCGGGGCCGCCGCTCCCGCCCCGCGCTCCCCTCGCGCTCCCGCCCCCCCCCCCC
>NW_020888529.1:0-2814 GCF_003945725.1 Corapipo altera
GAAAACGTTGTTGTTCAGTCTGAACTGGCTTTTTATATGTGTGTGTGGGGGGGCAGCCATCCCGGGGGGGGAACAACAGCGATGGGTGCGCAGCCTGCTCTGTGGGGAGGTCATCGTGCTCTATGGGGATAAATTCCAACCCTCTGCACTTTTACAACACTCAGCTAATCGCGTATCCCGTAAATCCCCCCACGAAATCCTGCGAAAAACAGGTTTGTCAGAACGGTAATTTCCTGAGGAGACCCCCAGCTCTGCCGCCTCCTGGCCGCCAGGCGGCGCCCTCTCCGCGAGGGCACGGAGCGGGAGGGGTACGGGGGGGGATCGGTCACGTGCGGCGGGGCGTGGTCCCAGCGGGGTGTGGGCGTGGCGTAGCGGGCCGTAAGGTCACATGACCAGGGGCGCGCGGCCGGGGGCGCTGGTGCTGGTGCGCGCGGGAGCCGGGCCGCGGAGGGGGCGCGTACCATGGTGAGTACCGGGGGGGGGGGGGGGGGCGTACCCAGGTGGATGGGGGGGGGGGGGGGGGCGGGTACCCCCGTGAGTGCGGGGCGGCCGGGGGCGCGGGAGGGGGCGCGTACCATGGGGAGCGCGGGGCGGGGGGGGCAGCGCCGCTCCGCCATCGCCTGAGGCGGCGGCGGCGGCCTGGGCAGGGCGGTGCCTCCCGCTCCCCCTCCGTCCTTCGAAAAGCGAGGGTTTGGGGGAGTTTTAGTGCTGTGTACGGGTTAGAGGTGCCCGGTGCCCACGCCGGTGCGGGGTTGGGCCGGGGAAGGCGCGTGGATAGTCCCGGGACACGGGTGGATCCCTCGGGATCGCGCCGTCCAGGAAGGGCGGCCGCGCTGTGCCCGGCGGGAGCGCTGGGCGTGCTCCCAGGGCTGTTTTAACGAGGAGTAAAAAAATACGTGTCATAAAGAGTCCCTGGATCGATCCGCTGTGTGTTTCTGGGGTGTTCGTGTTCCCCGACGCGTGTCTCTGCCCCTGTTGGGGGGCCAGAAGCCGCTCGGAGCTCGGGATGAAGCTGAGGTTGGGGTTTCTGCACCCTGTGCCAGCTGCCGGAGCCCCCCAGGCCCTTCAGGGCAGCTCTCACTCGCACTTAGGACTCAGTGCTGTGGGGTTTTAGCCCCGACATAGCAGCATTTTCAGCGTCTGTCTTCTGAATAAACCCAACAGCACAGCCAGGCGTCCGAACGCTCGAAACAGGAGTTTTTGAAAACCCCAGTTCTCCGTCTGCATTCTCCGAAGCTGTAACATAATAAGCTGTATGGTGGCTTCTTAAAATACTTCTCGTTTTGCATAGTTTCCCTGTAGCGGTATCTTCGACAGCAACTGGGCGAGATACCAGCTGTTGATTTCTTTATTCCGTATGTTCTTGTCCTCCCCGGAGGAGATCAGAGCTAATCTCGTATGGGGGCAGTTGAAGTGCTCACACGCAGCCTCCTGAGAAGTGATGTTACCAGTGTTAGGTCTGGCTCACTGTTAATTATGGTGCAGCTTCAGAGTTGGAAGGTACTGTGAGAGCATCCTGTTGTTTGCTTAGAGGTGGCGTGCTCTCCCCCTGCTCTCTTGTTTAGTTTTGGGGAAATGAGTACAGTTTCTAAGGAAAAAATGTGGGCATGCTCAAAAGCATTTTATGTTTAAAAGAGTCTAAAATTTGGAGTTCTTCTTCAAACTTTTTTTTTTTGCTCTTCCCCAGGAGCCAAAAATCAGTAATGGTTTTGGTGTGCAGTGTTTTAAAAACAAAACAAAACATCTTTTTGGCAGTCAGTGCAAATCTGTGCTTGGCAGAGACTTGGAAGACAGTTCAGTTTTACATCTGACCACCTTCTTGGTCCTCTGCTGCTGCTGCTTTCCCCTCAGAATGGGAAGTGGATATAACTGGGTTTCATATACACAGTTATATACATCTTTGTGGATTGGATTAGGGCTGATTGCTGTCTGAACAAAGTTTAGTCTTGTGTGGGCGCTATAGCTCCAGCTTGCACTGTGTCTCTGCTTGGCTTGGAGGGGTAAGCACAAAGAGTTCCTGCTGCTGAGCAGTGGCATTCAGACCAAACTTTCCTCTGGGCTTGTTGTTATTAATGCAGCATTTCAAACCTCAGGTCCCCAGAATGTCTTGGAAGGTGTTCTTACTCAATGTTTTATATTAAATTGGTGAAGTGAGAATGACTGTTGTGGTTTAACCCCAAGTGGGAGCTAAGCACTAGGCAGCTGCTCCCTCACCTCCCACCCCACTGGGATGGAGAGGAGAAGCAGAAGTAAAACTTGAAGGTTAAGATAAGAACAGCTTAATAATTGAAACACAGTAAAATATAATAATAATAATAATAATAATAATAATAATAATAATAGTTAATAATAAAAAGAAAAACCAGTGATGCACAATACAATTGCTCACCACCCTCTGAAAAATGCCAGACCCTGACCAGCCCCTTCTGGGTAACTCCCCCAGTTTGTGTGCTAGGCAGGACACTCTAAGGTGTGGAATATCCCTTTGGCTAGTTTGGATCACTTGGCTATGCTCCCCTCCACCTTCTTTGTGCACCTCCTGACTGTCAGAGTGTGAGGCACAAAAAAAATCCTTGACTTGGGATAAACCCAACTCAGTAAGAACTGAAACTTCAGTGTGTTATCAACCTTGCTCTCATACTGAATCCAAAACACAGCACTATGCCAGCTACTGGGAACAAATTAACTCTAGAAGAAATTATTTCTAGGAGAAGTGAACTCCAGCTGAAACCAGGACAGGCTGTTTCATGTATACCAAATTTATCTATTTGAAACAGATGTTCTCGTGGAGAACATAGTGTAATTTCTCAAAAA
>NW_020888530.1:0-2813 GCF_003945725.1 Corapipo altera
GGGGCGGGAGGGGTGTCACGTCGTGGTCGCCCTGGTGACACGTCCCCAGGGTCCGGGTGCCACACCCTGGGGTGCCTCAGGCTGTGCCAGAGTGTCCCCAAGAGGGGGGACAACCGGGGCTGTCACCTGCTCCCGGCCTGGCCTGGAAACTCTGGCGGGAGCTGCTGGGACAGTCACGGGACAGGGAGGAAACGGTGACATGTGACATGTGTGTGACATCCCCCCGTCTGCTGGCTCAGCACGAGGGGGCTGTCCTGTCACCCGCGGTCACCCGCGGTCACCCGGGCCCTTGTCCTGCTAATGAGTGTCGTGGTTAATTAATCAGAGCTAATTGTGGGCACGTGGAGGGGTTTGGAGCAGGGAAGGAGCTGAGGAGGAAGAGGAAGTTCGGGGTCCTCGGTGTCCCCGCGGGGTGTGGGGACATTACGGGGTCACGAGTGTCCCCAGGGGGATTGTCCTCACCCCATCTGTGGTGGGGCAGTGTGTCCCCAGGGAGATTGTCCCCTCCATCAGGACACGAGTGTCCCCAGGGAGATTGTCCTCACCCTCCATCAGGACACAAGTGTCCCCAAGGAGATTGTCCCCATCCCACCTGTCCCCAAGGAGATTGTCCCCTCCATCAAGACATGAGTGTCCCCAAGGAGATCGTCCCTCCATTTCCAGTGGGATGTGCATGTCCCCAAGGAGATCATCATCCTCTGTCTGTGGGGTGACACCCGTGCCCCCAGGGAGATCATCCCTCCACCTTCAGTGTCCCCAGGCAGGTTGTCCCCCCCCCGTCTGTGGGGTGACACCCGTGTCCCCACGGAGATCATCTCCGGTGGGAGAGGGACTTTGCCTCAGGAAAACGGGGCAGTTCAAGAGGTTTTGGGGACACCGGATGGCAATGGGGACAACCTCAGGGCCATGCCGGCCGCCCCTCGTCACCTCGAGGTCCCCCAGTCACGCGGTGATGCCGTTTCCCCTCCCGTGAGCACCTTTGGGGCCAAATGACCATGTTTTGGGGCCATGGGGCCTGGGCTGACAGTGGTGGCCTTCGTCCCCCAGCTCATCCTCTTCGGGCTCAGCAACCAGATGGTGGTGGCCTTCAAGGAGGAGAACACGGTGGCCTTCAAGCACCTCTTCCTCAAGGACTACGTGGATGGCGCCGACGACTCCTACGCCGTCTACACCCAGCGCGGCCTCTACGAGCGCGTCTTCTACGCCCTGGACAAGGTGGGACAGGGGGGTCTGGGGACATGGAGGGGGTTTGGGGACATAGAATTGGCTCCAGGGCCACCTCCAGCTCCCAAGGGCATCCCTGCTCCTCTGTTTGGCCATTCCCTGCTCTACTGTTTGGCCGTTCCCTGCTGCTGCACTTGGCCATTCCCAAGGAGACCATCGGCCGCTGCACCTACGAGTGGGACCGTGGGGCTGGTGTGGGGCCGTGGGGCTGGTGTGGGGCTGTGGAGGTCCTTGGGGCCACAGAGGTGCCTCAGGAACGTGGAGGTGGTTTGGGGCCACCTCTGGCCCCTTATCCCGCAGTTCTTGGCCATTCCCAATGAGACCATGGGCTGCTACACCTACGAGTGGGGACACGGGGGTGATTTGGGGCCGTGGGGATGGTGTTGGGGCTATGGGGGTGATTTGGGGTCATGGGGATGGTGTGGGGCTATGGGGATGGTTTGGGGCCACAGAGGTGTCTCAGGGCCCTTGTCCTGCAGTCCTTGGCCATCCCCAATGAGACCATGGGCTGCTACACCTACGAGTGGGGACGCGGGGGTGATTTGCCATGGGGATGGTGTGGGGCCATGGGGATGGTTTGAGGTCACAGGGGTGGTTTGGGGCCATGTCCAGCCCCTGAGGGCCCTTGTCCTGCAGTCCTTGGCCATCCCCAGCAAGGCCATCGGCCACTACACCTACAAGTGGGGACACGGGGGTGATTTGGGGACATGGAGATGGTGTGGGGCCATGAGGGTGGTTTGGGGTCAGAGGGGTGGTTTGGGGCCGTGGAGGTGGTTTGGGGTCAGAGGGGTGGTTTGTGGTCAGAGGGGTGGATTGGGGCCATGGAGGTTTCTCAAGGCCCTTGTCACACAGTACCTGGCCCTGCCTGGTGAGGCCCTGGGTTGCTACGTGTACATGTGGGGACACGGAGGTGGTGTGGGGTCAGAGGAGTGGTTTGGGGTCAGAGGAGTGGTTTGGGGTCAGAGGGGTGGTTTGGGGCCATGGAGGTGTCTCAGAACCCCCTTGTCCCACAGTACCTGGCTGTGGTGGTTTGGACTAGGCCTTCCTTGGTGACCAAACCACCACACTGGCCCTGCCCGGTGAGGCCCTGGGCCGCTACGCGTACGTGTGGGGACATGGAGGTGGTGTGGGGTCAGAGGGGTGATGTGGGGCCATGTCCAGCCCCTGAGGCCACCTTGTCCCACAGTACCTGGCCCTGCCCGGCGAGGCCCTGGGCCGCTACGCGTACGTTCGGGGCGGCGCCGGGAACGGCTCCGCGCTCCTGCTGTGCCAGCGCTACTTCCGCAAGGGCCGCATCGACCCCGCCAACGACACCTTCAACATCGACCCCCACATCGTGACAGGTGGGCCCACAGATCCCCCCTAAAGCCACTGTGGGGTCCCGGGGCCCACAGCCCACCCCCCCAAAGCCACTGTGGGGTCCCGGGGCCCACAACTCAACCCCCAAATCCACTGTGGGGTCCTGGGGCCCACAGCTCAACCCCAAAGCCACTGCGGGGTCCCAGATCCCACAGCCACCCCCCAAATCCACTGTGGGGTCCAGGGGCCCACAGCTCAACCCCAAAGCCATCACAGGGTCCCAGATCTCA
>NW_020888531.1:0-2812 GCF_003945725.1 Corapipo altera
CGCCCTGTTCTGCCCCAAACCCCCATCCCAGTGACAAACAGGGACATTCCTGTCTCTGTTGCCTCATGACACTTCCAAACCACGTGGAGTTTCCAAAATCTCCTCGAATGCTCTGAAAATCCCTTCTGAAGGTCCTTGTTCATACAAGATCTGTTGAGTGGCCCTAAATTTCTGCTTTAAACCAAATGTGTATGTTCTGTCCTTTTTCCTGACTGTTTTCTAGGAAAATATGCAAATTCATTGTCTGTTTAATTCATTAAATTAACCACGTGTTCAATTGATGATATTCAGACAGATAAAACCTTCAGAATGTCCCTTAAATCATATTTACAGACTCATTTTCCTTCTAACTAGCACACAGAATCCACTTTGGTTTGGAAGGCTGCCCACCAGAATCATTGTGTATTTTCTAAATTAACTAATTAATTAATTAAAAATTCATTGACATGCGACTCAAAAAAAAAAAAAAAGGTTTTCTTTATTTCAGAGACATCCCACAAAACACATTTCTCGAGCTCATTCCTTACCCCTCAAAATATTTGGAAGCGAGAGGTTCCTACTGTGCCTCGGGGGTTGTGGCAGCTCCGGTTTTCAGCGGGTTTTTCCGTGTCAGTCATCTCACTTTTTGGGAAAAAAACTGGTAAATCAGAGGTCGTGGAATTCCCCTGAGCAGCAGGAGCCCCTCAGCACCTCCAGCTGTCCGTCTGTCCTTCCTATCCTGCTGTGTGTGTCCGTCTGTCCCTGACGCCGTCACCGAAGGGTCCCCGACGTGTCCCTCGGTCCTTCCCGGGGTTGGGGTTCCCTGTGGCCCTCAGAACACCGAGAGGGGTGGGATGATCCCAGTCACCCCCTTCCCTCCGCTCCAGCATCCTCCGGAGCCCCGGTGGGTTGTCCCAGATTTGGGAAGATGCAGGTGGAGGGGCTTTAATCCCGGGGTGGAGGACACTCCCATCGCGGTGACACCACACGCTCCGGGGAGAGGTTCTTCCCCCCCAGCAGGAGAATCTGCTGAGTCTCCTCAAATTTCGGTGCCGTGAGTTCCCGTTCGGGATTGGGAAACGTCTCTCCCGAAACGCCAAAGGCAATTTAACTTATAAAAAGCGGATTTAGGGTGTGTTGGAGAGGTTGTGAAAGCCATAATATGGTTTGGATTTCATCAAAACTTCTCCTTTCCGTGGCACTTTGATGGGGAGATCTTTATCTGGAGTTATTGGGAGTCACTCATGACGGCTGGAAATCCAATGAGGGGCTGCAAAAATAGGGATTATGGACAAAGTGGCTTTCCAAGATGTCATAAAGATACGGGAGCCCACTTAGTCATGGAGACCTGCCTGGATGCTCTGGGTTTATTCACCTCTCGATTACAGGGCGTGTTTCTGGGCAGCCCCAAATATGGCAAAAGCTCACAGAGAATCTGTCAACAACCCCGTGCTGATGAAAACCCCAAATTGCTTTCCACCATCACGCCCAAGCCGTCCCGGCCCACCTCCAGCAGCGGATAAAAGGGAATGCCCGGAGCCGCCGGAGCCAGAGGAGACTCCGAGCACTTGTCTCTGCCCACACCAGCTCCGCTGCTCTTTGTGCTCCTCTGGATTTGGATTCCACTCGGGAAAAGCCAACCATGTCTCGTCAGTCCGTGTGCTTTGGGGTCGGAGGCAGGAAAGGATTCAGCTCCTGCTCTGCCGTTGGAGGAGGATTTGGGGGCGGCGGCGGCCGGAGCAGGATCAGCTACAGCTCCTACTCCTCGTCGCGGGGAGGAGGAGGAGGAGGAGGAGGAGGAGGGTGCGGGGGCTTCAGCAGCAGGAGCCTGCACAGCGTGGGGGGCAGCAGGAGGGTGGCCATGGGGGGCTGTTACGGGGGCGGCTACGGCGGCAGGATGGGCGGCTTCGGCGGCGGGATGAGCTGCGGAGGGATGGGAATGGGAATGGGAATGGGGGGCTTTGGTGGCGGCGTGGGCGGCGCTGGAGGGATGGGGGGCTTTGGTGGCGGGATGGGAGGAGGGGGAATGGGCGGCTTTGGCGGCCCCGGGTTCCCCGGCCCCGGGATCCAGCCCGTGCAAGTCGATCCCAGCCTGCTCCGGCCCGTCCACGTGGAGATCGACCCCCAGATCCAGCAGGTGAAAACCCAGGAGAAGGAGCAGATCAAGACCCTCAACAACCAGTTCGCCTCCTTCATCGACAAGGTGAGACTTTAGAGCAGGGTTTTTTTTTTGAGGAGGCATCTCAAGCAGCTTCCCTGGGGTGTGGAACGGGGTTTTTTTCCGCTTCCCAACAAGTTCTCAGAGCGGCGCCTCAGCAACAAGTTGTAATTACCCGGGTTTTAATGAGCAGCACCGAACAATAGACGAGGTTTTGTGCTAATGGAAGATTAAAGAGAACATCTGCAGGACCTCCTGGGGCTCCTCATGCCAAGTCAGCTCCACGGCCTCGTTTTGGGTGATTCAGGGCAAAGTCATCGCCGTAAATTGAATTGTCCTGAGAGTTCTCCTTGCTGGGCTTTGCTTTGAGTGAGACTTTCTCGTCAAAACCTGATTCCAGGGACTTCAGAGCATTAAACACCTCTCGGACACTCTGGGATCGTTTCCATCTCAAATAGAAACCGAAGGAATAGCAAATCCCTCCTGAGAGAATTTATAAGCAGTTAGGGAATAAAAAACCTCTTGGTCTGACTACTGGAAAGTTGATGGCAAAGCCCGACCCTGCTGGAAAACCGGGATGTGTTTCCTCTGCCAACATCTCTGTGTCCCAAAGGGGGAAGTTCAGAATGACTCAAAATTTAATTATTTAATGACTAATAAATTTAATAACGCTCC
>NW_020888532.1:0-2812 GCF_003945725.1 Corapipo altera
GGAGCTGCAGCTCCTGCACTTCTGGCTCTTCCTGGCCATCTCCCTGGCTGCCCTCCTGGCCAACGGCCTCATCCTCAGCGCCGTAGCCTGTGACCACCACCTGCACACCCCCATGGGCTTCTTCCTGCTCAACCTCTCCCTCACAGACCTGGGATCCATCTGCACCACTGTCCCCAAAGCCATGGACAACTCCCTCTGGGACAGAAGGACCATCTTCTACACAGGATGTGTTGCACAGGTCTTTCTGCTTGTCTTCTTTTTTGGAGCAGAGTTTTCCCTCCTGACCATCATGTGCTACGACCGCTACGTTGCCATCTGCAAACCCCTGCACTACGGGACCCTCCTGGGCAGCAGAGCTTGTGCCCACATGGCAGCAGCTGCCTGGGCCACTGCCTTTCTCTATTCTCTGCTGCACACAGCCAATACATTTTCCCTGCCCCTGTGCCAGGGCAATGCCCTGGGCCAGTTCTTCTGTGAAATCCCACACATCCTCAAGCTCTCCTGCACACACTCAGGCTACCTCAGGGAAATTGGGCTCATGGTGGTTTCTGCTTTTGTGGTTTTGGTGTGCTTTGTTTTCATTGTTTTCTCCTATGTGCAGATCTTCAGGGCTGTGCTGAGGATCCCCTCTCAGCAGGGACGGTACAAAGCCTTTTCCACGTGCCTCCCTCACCTGGCTGTGGTCTCCTTGTTTCTTAGCACTGGCACATTTTCCTACCTGAAGCCCCCCTCCATCTTCTCTCCATCCCTGGATCTGGCTCTGTCAGTTCTGTACTCGGTGGTTCCTCCAACACTGAACCCCCTAATCTACAGCCTCAGGAATCAGGAGCTCAAGGATGCCCTAAGGAAACTGATAACTACATGTTTTTTGAGAAGCAATAAACTGCATCTTTTTTTCTTCAGAACACTCATTGTGTAACATATTTTGGGCCTAGCCTGCCTTCTAAGTCTTCTGATAATGATGGTGGGCTTTCTTTTTTTGTTTATCTGTTAATGTTAATAACACTGAAATTTTATTCTTCATTCCATATAATTCACTCTACCTCTTTTTTTTTACCCACAAAATGTACTAATCAGGAATCATGCTCTGTGTGCATTTAAGCAAAATAAAATCTTGTGCAGCAAGGTATTTGTCAGACATTCTCCCTGTGATAGTTTGTACATGAGGAATCACAATCTCTGAGTGGAAGAAAGGACACAAATTTTTTCCCTGACCTTTCTTCCAAGACCTCCCCTGAAGCTGGAGGACATTTCCACGTTTGCAGATGTGGAGGGGAAAAGAGTCCCAGCACTGCCAGGGAGCCCCAGAACTGGGTCTGTTCAGAGCTGCTCTCTTTGCACTCCCACCCTCTCCTTTCCTGTCCGTGCCCAAGGCCTGAGTGCTCTGGCAGCTCAGTCACTGTCCTGCTGTGGGTCAGGCCTGTGAGCACAGGCAGGGACAGGCCCTGGGCACTGCTGGCACAGGGCTGGGCTCCACAACAGCAGTTCCAGCAGCAAAGGGGTTCCCCTCCAGGCACTTCCTGAAGGCTGAGGTCTTTTCCCAACACTGGTGTTGAGAAGAAGTCAAGAAATAGAGTCTCCAAAGTCTTGTTGCTTTGCTTGTTTGTCCATGGAGACAGTGCAGGGAGGTCAGGGACCCACTGGGACTGCAGGGACTGAGGGCTGGTTCAGATGTTGTGTGTTGGTGGCCGATGGCCAATGGAGGTGACAAATGATCTCCAAGTCACCTGCCTGGGGCTCTGCAGCTTGTGAGGGGAAGACAGGGGAGCGACTGGCGGTGAGGGGAGAGAGGGGCGGTGAGGGGTGAGAGGAGCGGTGAGGGGACCGAGGAGCAAAGAGTGGACGGAGGGGTGAGGGGTGCGGTGCGGGCATCGCCGAGGTGCTCCCGGAGCTGTCTGGGGGGATCTGGGCACTCCCGCGGGCTGAGGGCGGTGCGGAGACATCCCCCACTGCAGGTCGGGTCTGTGGTACTCTGGGTGTTCCATCCCTGTTCCATCCCTGCGGGTGCAGGGAGAGCTCCGGGATCCCAGCAGGGACCCCGCTGCTCAGAGGTCCCGGCTCAGGGCGGACACCCTGGATACCAGGAGGTATCCCCGGCTCAGGGATCCCAGCACCGGGCTGGCACAGACCCACCAGCGATGGGTTTGGCATCCCCAGGTTTTCCAGCCGTGCAGCCGAGCCACCGACCACAGGGAGAGCTCGACCCGGGGCACTTTCCTGGCAGCCGTGGTGGAGGGATGAGCGTGTCACCTGGATGCTCAGGACAACAGGTAGGTGACATCCCTTGAGCTGTCTCAGGGGTAACTCCGTGATGTGTGTCCAGGGCCAGCTGCCTTCCAGGGACTTTGAGGGGCTGGTCCCCAAGGACAGAGTAAATGGGGCAGTGGGGCAGCAGCAGTGGGTGATGCTGATTCCACCGGGGAAGTGGTGGAAATGCAGCAGATGGTGATTCCAGCAGGTGGTGATTGTGTCAGGGAAGTGGTGGACTCATCATCCCTGCAAGTGTTCAAGAAACGTGTGGATGTGGCGTATGGGGGCGTAGCTAAATGGTGGGCTTGGCAGTGCTGGGGGAATGGTTGGACTTGATGGGATCCAAGGCCTTTCCCAGTGTTAATGAGTCCATGATTCCATGCTGTGGGCTGTCTGCTGTTGGTGGGAATGGGAGCGCTCCTGGGTAGAGGGAAAGGCTGCAGCGTGTCCCTCCTGCAGCCTTGGCTAAAAAGAGCCAATGGGGCTCCTGGGTGCTGGGAAACGGGATCTGGAACTGAAAATGAAAGGGAAACTCTGGGAAGTGGCAGGAGAAGGGGCAGCG
>NW_020888533.1:0-2809 GCF_003945725.1 Corapipo altera
AATGAACATATAACTTCAGTGAATATTTTTTTCTTCTTTAGCCACCAAATATATAAAATGTCATGTATTCATTGTGTAATTGCCAATATTTGACATTTAGTCTTCTCATTGAAACACGTGGTAGGAATGAAACATCAGTTACAAAGAGAATATTGACATTTCATTCTTGCCTTCTGTTTCAATGAGAAGACTAAATGTCAAATATTGGCAATTACACAATGAATACATGACATTTTATATATTTGGTGGCTAAAGAAGAAAAAAATATTCACTGAAGTTATATGTTCATTGAAATTCCTGTACAAGTAAGAATATAATTAGTCTCAGCTCAAGTCAAATTTCACATATGTAATACTTTGATTATCCCTAGTACAGACTTAAATGCATTGTGTGACATTTAAGAAAGAATGTATACTATGACTGAAAGGCTAGGAAATGGGACAGGAATTCTAATTTTTCTGCATTGTTTTTTAGTGCTGAAGGAGTTTGATTGATAAAACTGATAGATAAATATTTAGTATTATCTATGGACTTGATATATATTGTTAATTCAGCCAACCTATATAATCTATAGCTCTCATTAACATTTGTTTTAGATAATTTTGTCTACATTCATATACTTAGTACCAGAAATTTTCTGTCTCTATCTTATTTGCTTGTTCGAGTAATGAAATAATTTTCATTTTGAGATAAGCACTTGTAAACCTTTGACTCTTTTTCGTCAAGTATACTGCCACTTCTCAGAAACATTAAGCAGCTGCTTTAATTAATAGTCGTGAAAAAACATTGAATAGATGTGTCTTGTCCACTTTTCCAAAGCTTCCATACTCTCCTTCATATTTACAATAAAAAAGTTCTGTGACTGTGGTAAGCAGTATTCACATTTGTAGACACAACAAGTTTAAGTTGCAGCATTTTTCCTGAATAAAGATGTAAACAAGTGTTTTGTACATTAGAAAAAGGTGCATTCCACCTACCCAGCACAATGCACACAGCATTGCTATAGTGCCCTGGAGAGCCTGTAGTTATCATGTTTCAAATCCATTGTGCTTGTTATGCAACACCATATCTTGTTTTTTCTTGTCATTACCTTACTGATAATAAAGGTTGAATTAATGGTACTAATGTCTCGTTTTTTTCAGAAAGCCAAAAAAATTTCTTGTAGTATAACCTAGTTTCAGGGATTTTATGCCTTTATAGGTGGAAAGTTAGATAACTTTTTTTCAGCATTGTTTTTGTAAAGATTTTCTTAAATCCGAGTGACAATTTCTTATATTACAATATCTGATGTCACATGGCTGTATGTATTTAATATTGGCTGTCTTGGTAAAACTTGTAAAATTTACATGACACCACTATCTTTCAATTGAAAAGTCAAGTTTATCTTATGGCAGTAAATTTTCATTATGCATATGCCACTGTAATGTACTTTCCATCTATTCAGCAGAAAACCATTATTCAAATTCACCTTTTCACACATCTGCAGCTTTGGAACTTGGAATCTGATGCTTCATACTGTCCATTGGTAAAAAATAAGTATCCTTTTCACATAAAAGTGTTTATTTCTGCATGACGAGTGAAAAGGTGAATTTGAATAATGGTTTTCTGCTGAATAGATGGAAAGTACATTACAGTGGCATATGCATAATGAAAATTTACTGCCATAAGATAAACTTGACTTTTCAATTGAAAGATAGTGGTGTCATGTAAATTTTACAAGTTTTACCAAGACAGCCAATATTAAATACATACAGCCATGTGACATCAGATATTGTAATATAAGAAATTGTCACTCGGATTTAAGAAAATCTTTACAAAAACAATGCTGAAAAAAAGTTATCTAACTTTCCACCTATAAAGGCATAAAATCCCTGAAACTAGGTTATACTACAAGAAATTTTTTTGGCTTTCTGAAAAAAACGAGACATTAGTACCATTAATTCAACCTTTATTATCAGTAAGGTAATGACAAGAAAAAACAAGATATGGTGTTGCATAACAAGCACAATGGATTTGAAACATGATAACTACAGGCTCTCCAGGGCACTATAGCAATGCTGTGTGCATTGTGCTGGGTAGGTGGAATGCACCTTTTTCTAATGTACAAAACACTTGTTTACATCTTTATTCAGGAAAAATGCTGCAACTTAAACTTGTTGTGTCTACAAATGTGAATACTGCTTACCACAGTCACAGAACTTTTTTATTGTAAATATGAAGGAGAGTATGGAAGCTTTGGAAAAGTGGACAAGACACATCTATTCAATGTTTTTTCACGACTATTAATTAAAGCAGCTGCTTAATGTTTCTGAGAAGTGGCAGTATACTTGACGAAAAAGAGTCAAAGGTTTACAAGTGCTTATCTCAAAATGAAAATTATTTCATTACTCGAACAAGCAAATAAGATAGAGACAGAAAATTTCTGGTACTAAGTATATGAATGTAGACAAAATTATCTAAAACAAATGTTAATGAGAGCTATAGATTATATAGGTTGGCTGAATTAACAATATATATCAAGTCCATAGATAATACTAAATATTTATCTATCAGTTTTATCAATCAAACTCCTTCAGCACTAAAAAACAATGCAGAAAAATTAGAATTCCTGTCCCATTTCCTAGCCTTTCAGTCATAGTATACATTCTTTCTTAAATGTCACACAATGCATTTAAGTCTGTACTAGGGATAATCAAAGTATTACATATGTGAAATTTGACTTGAGCTGAGACTAATTATATTCTTACTTGTACAGGAATTTCAATGAACATATAACTTCAGTGAATATTTTTTTCTTCTTTAGCCACCA
>NW_020888534.1:0-2809 GCF_003945725.1 Corapipo altera
T
Organism: Corapipo altera; assembly: GCF_003945725.1. Classification (NCBI taxonomy): domain Eukaryota; kingdom Metazoa; phylum Chordata; class Aves; order Passeriformes; family Pipridae; genus Corapipo; species Corapipo altera. The sequence goes on from NW_020888534.1 coordinate 2, forward strand.
CCCTGCGTGTTCCCGGTATGGGCGGGCCCCGCCCCGTTCCCGGTATCGCCGGGGCCGCCGCCAGCTCCATGTCGCGCAGGGCCATGGGGCAGCCCCGGCGCATCACCGACTCCTTCCCGCGGCGGCGGCGGCGGCGGGGCCCGGGGCGACCCCCGGGCAGGCTCAAGGACAAGGAGAAGGAGAAGGCGCAAGGGAAGGCGAAGGTGCGGGACCGCCCTCCCGCCGCCCCGCAGCCCCCGCCGGACCCGGCGCTCCTGGAGATGCTGCGGCGCTTCGACCTCTGCTGGGAGTACGGACCCTGCACCGGTGAGCACCCCCCCGGTGTCCCCCCCGGCGTCCCCCCCGGTGTCCCCCCCGGTGTCCCCCCGGCCCCGCTGACCGCGCTGTCCCGCAGGGATCACCCGCCTGCAGCGCTGGGAGCGGGCGCAGGCGCTGGGGCTGAGCCCCCCCGGCCCCATCCGGGACGCGCTCCTGGAGCACCGCGACAACCCCCATGTCACCTACAGGTGGGTGCGGGACGGGCGGGGGGGCGCGGGGCACCCCTTCCGCCGGTGCCCCCCGCCCCGCCCCGGGGGCCGCTGACCCCCGTTTTGCCCCCACAGCCTCTGGCACGAGTACGAGCTCTGAGTCGCCGCGCCGAGGGAGGAGAGGGGGGGGCCGTGCCCGCCGCCCCCCGGCCCCCATCGCGGGGGTACTGGGTGCTGTCGGGCTGGGGTGAAGCCCCTCGGGGCGCTGGGGGAGGGCGGGGGGTTGCACCCCTTCCAGAATAGCCAGGCAGGGTGTCCAGGTGCCGGGACCCCCTTCTGCTTCCCCCCTCACTTCGGGGACGCCCCGACCCGCCAGGAGCCCCCCAGACCCCACAGAGGGTCCTGATCCACAGTGAGGGGCTCAGCCGTCCCCCATCCTAGGTAACCACCTTTGGCGGTGGGTGGAACAAGACTGGGACCCCGGGGGAAAAAAAAAAAAAAATCAGCTGTCAGGTTGGAGAAAGGGAGGCGGAAGCGTAGCAAAAAAAGTCCGAAAATGGGGAAAAAGTTAAGGATTAAGTAAGAATGAGCTCAGGGAGGGTATTATGAAACTAGGGGTGCAGGTGACTGTGGATTGTGCTGCTGTTGTCACACTGTCTGGCAGTAGGGAGGGAAGAGTGGACAATGTCCCGCGAGATTCATGTAATTAAGAGCCTTAAATAGCAGCTTTGATGTGTGCAGTCATAAAGTAATAACGGGGATGTTTGTTAATTATTTAGTTTATTGGTGACTTTATTCATCCGCTTTTTCTGTTGCTTAACCAATAAAATTGTTTGTTTCTATCCCAAGCCTGCAGTGGAGTGTCGGAGTCGGGAGTAACCCGGGATAGGGTGGAATGGGGTGGGATGGGTGGGGGGACGGGACGCCACGATGGGGGGTGCGCCCGGCCTGGGGAGCTGCGGCCTCCCCGCCTCGCTTCACTGTTCCGCTGCCGGGCCCCGGGACTGCCCTGGTCCCAATTCCGGCCCCAATTCCATCCCTAATTCCATCCCCGATCTCAGTCCGAACTCCAGCCCCGGGCCTAGGCCGCAGCGGTTGTCATGGCAACCCGGAAGTGGAGACCCCGCGCGCGGCGATCCGCGGCACAGCCCGGCACAGCTGAGCCCGCCCCCTTCACCGGCTGTGTCCAATCAGGAGCCACAGCGCCTCCGCCAATGGCGAGCCGGGCGGGTGTACTTAAAGGCCGGGCCGGAGACGGCGGCTGCGGGCGGTTGTGTGTGAGGGCTGAGGGTGCGGCCCAGCTGCTGCCCGGGCTGCGGAGGGGAGAGCGCCTTGGCCGCTGGGTTTATGGACCGGGGGAGCTGGGGGCGTTTAGGGGCGCGTTGTGCTGGTCGACGGGGGAGCAGGTAAGCCCGTTACCTGCCGGGTGCCCCCGGGGGGAGCCGTAGCAGGGCTGCGGGGCTGGTGCTCTCTGGGTGTCTCAGGTTTCGCTTTGGAATTCCAAAGCCTTTCCCCGTGCAGGGTTATGAAGCAAAGACTGCTTGAACTTGTTTTTTTTGGTGCTGTGTTAATGCTTTTCGCTCGCTGTGTGTCATTTTGCAGCCTTGCTCGTGGTTTCCCCTGGTGCGGAGGCGAGTTGTGCTTCCTGCTGGGAGAGAGAACGGCCTTGGGAAGCTGCTCCGTGACCCACGGCTGTGCCGAGCCCGGGAGTCTGTCCAGGTAAGAGCAGGGCTTGTACTGCTAGGGAGGAGCTGGGTTTGCTGTTGGCAGAGAGAATATGCCCGTGCCTTTAACTGCAAGGACAGGCAGAAGCTGGGAGGGACCCTGAGCAGCTTTGGTGGCACGACAGCAGTTTGAAAAGACCGTGGGTGTTGGAGAAGTGTCCAGGAAAACTGGTCCTGTTTTGCAGGGAGGCAGTTTGCAAGGACGGGGAGTTGCTGTGCTCTCTAGCAGATATACTCCCCTTGGGATGTCCAGGGTGAGGAAATGTTGGCCACGTGTGGGCTGGAGCAAAGGTGTGTGGGTGCCTGTGTGTGACACCCGTGGGTGTGCAGGAAGGGGGTTCTGGTGTCATTGGAGCTACCAGGGAGCCAAAAAGGGTGCAGTTGTCTGAAAAAGGTGAAAGCTCTGTTGGCCTCTGTTGACACCTGCACCAAAGGAGATGCAGATTTTCCCCTTCTTGGTTGCACAAAGCTCCCCAGGAAAGGAAGCTTTAGATTCTAACTCAGCTTTATGCTAAAGGTTTCCTTGCTCTCTCAGCAGGATGTCAAGTGCCACCCTGTCCCTGAGGTCACCCTTTCTGCTGTTGGGAGAGCACGAGGTGGATGGAGAGGATCCCCAG
>NW_020888535.1:0-2809 GCF_003945725.1 Corapipo altera
TGTGATGGTAAAAACAGAAAACACAGGTACAGTTATTCTAAGCTCCCACTAAGCTTCTGCTCTGCAGCCCCAGCTCTTCTGAGTCATTAGTGTAGAGATGGAACTTTTGTATTCAAGTCTCTTACATCTGACATTCCTTGGGTGTGTGAGAGCTCTACCAAAAAATTCCATGTCCCCCTGCAGCAGAGCAAACCTGACTCCTTGGCAGTGAATTTGGTGACATTTGACACATTGATTTATTTTAGAAATGAAGTTGGTTTTTCACAGAGGTCTGTCTTAACTTTACCATGTGGCTTCCTTTTCTGAACAGACACTGTAGGAAGAATCAGCAAATGCCCAACAGCAGCTCCATGCCCCAGTTCCTCCTCCTGGCATTGGCAGACAGGCGGGAGCTGCAGCTCCTGCACTTCTGGCTCTTCCAGGCCATCTCCCTGGCTGCCCTCCTGGCCAACGGCCTCATCCTCAGCGCCGTAGCCTGTGACCACCACCTGCACACCCCCATGGGCTTCTTCCTGCTCAATCTCTCCCTCACAGACCTGGGCTGCATCTGCACCACTGTCCCCAAAGCCATGCACAATTCCCTCTGGGGCACAAGGACCATCTCTTATTCAGGATGTGTTGCACAGGTCTTTCTGCTTGTCTTCTTCCTTGGAGCAGAGTTTTCCCTCCTCACCATCATGTGCTACGACCGCTACATTGCCATCTGCAAACCCCCGCACTACGGGACCTTCCTGGGCAGCAGAGCTTGTGTCCACATGGCAGCAGCTGCCTGGGCCACTGAATTTCTCTATTCTCTGCTGCACACAACCAATACATTTTCCTTGCCCCTGTGCCAGGGCAATGCCCTGGGCCAGTTCTTCTGTGAAATCCCACACATCCTCAAGCTCTCCTGCTCACACTCAGGCTACCTCAGGGAACTTGGGCTCATTGGGGTTAGTGCCTGTTTAGGATTTGGGTGTTTCATTTTCATTGTTTTCTCCTATGTGCAGATCTTCAGGGCTGTGCTGAGGATCCCCTCTCAGCAGGGACGGCACAAAGCCTTTTCCATGTGCTACCCTCACCTGGCTGTGTTCTCCCTGTTTGTCAGCACTGACGTGTTTTCTTATCTCAAGCCCCCCTCCATCTCCTCCCCATCCCTGGATCTGGTGGTGTCTGTTCTGTACTCAGTGGTGCCTCCAGCAATGAACCCCGTCATCTACAGCCTGAGGAACCAGGAGCTCAAAGAATGCTGTGAGAAAAATGATGACTGGATGCTTTTCTGGAGCAATAAGGTGCCTGTGTTCTGGTGTGTAGCATTCAGAATGGGACTCCTTAATGGCCCAACCTTCCCGCTCAGGTTTTTTGTGGAGGTCATCAGGTTCTTCTGGCAATAATTTTCTGTGCAATGATATATTATTATGCATCTGCCTTCTAATTTAGTGTCTACACATTCAATTTGATCCAGAGATGTAAAAATTATTAATTGTTCTCTCTGACTATTTAAACAAAATAAAGGACACTGCAGTGCCTTCTTTGTCCAAAACCCTTCTTCTCAGATGTTCCTAAAGGACAGCACACTACAGGACAGGGTGTATTTGCAAAGGGGAAGGGGACAATAATCCCAGCCCAGCAGCACTGCCAGGGAGCAGCAGGGCTTGGTCTTTGCAGAGCTGCTCTCTTGCCACTTCCACACTGTCCTCCTGAGGCCCTTTCTCGCTGTAAGGCCTGAGTGCTCTCTGAGCACAGTCCTGGGGGCTGGAAGCCCTTGGAGCACAGGCAGGGACAGGCCCTGGCAACTTGTGAAGCAGAGCTGGGCTCCCTCACAGCGTCTTCAGGATGCTGTGGGATCTTCTGAGGCCACTGTTTGTACTGGGTCACTTCTCCTGTGACCTTGCTCCAGGACTGGAACAATCCTGCAGTGACACCATGACACTCCTGCTCTCTGCTTTCCAAGTTTCATTTTCAGATCCAGTCTTGCCCTCCTGTTCCCAGGGACATCCTGTGAGTGCTTCAGAGCTGCCATCCTGGGGCAGCTCCTGCCCAGCGTGGGCAGGCACAAGGTCTCTCCAGCTGCTCCTCTCACCTCCCCAGTGCCACTGTTTTCTGCAGCCTCCTCATCCTTGCCCAGCACAGCCCTCCTGGCACAGTTGGACACAGCCCTTGTTCTACCCCCTCCTCAGGCACCTGCCCAACCCCCTCAGCTCCAGCCTGATGGCCAGAAACCTTCAGGGCAGGGAGGCACTGGGCAAAATGCTGAGGGAACCTTTCAGCTGCACTCAGATCCAATTGGAGGGGTTGGCCTCGAGGAAGAAATCCCTTCTCATTCTCTAGAACCACCAGGACAACCTGTGTTGTGTCCTGGGCACCCCGTCTGGAACTGTGGGGTAATAGAAAAGGGTTTGGTGTCAGGGCTATTGAGAAGGTTGGGCAGTGTCACTGGGAGACCTCTCCCAATCCTTTGGAAAAGCCAGAGCCATCCCAGAGCTTTCTGGGGCTTTGGCAAAGGCAGCCATGGAAGCAGTCTGCAAACAGGGCAGCAAGGAGGGTTGAGAGAGTTCCAGACTGCTCAGGTTCAGCAGGGAAGGGCATAGTCTTCCTGCAGCCATTGCCAGGCATGGGAAAGACAAGGCAGGGATTGCAGAACCCCTGTGGGAGGGAAAAGAAGGGGATGTTGTGTGCCCAGAATTTATCAAGGCCCCTGACATGGTCTACTGTGGTCTCCTTATGGCCAGATTGGTGAGAGCTGGACTGAAGAAGTGGAAGATGTGGTGGGTGGGAAATTGGCTGAATGAAGAGTGTCAAATAAAATCCATATTACCAATTCCTCTTG
>NW_020888536.1:0-2807 GCF_003945725.1 Corapipo altera
GCACATTGCTATATATTTTCTTAAACTTAGTATTAACATTAAGAACATTTAACCAATCAAAAAGACTATCAGACATTTTTGGATCTAGAAAAGTAAACAAGGAACAAAATGCAAGAAGGAAAAATTCCCAACAATGCTAAATTAAATAACCCTGGATTAATATAGAATTTGTTAAACAACTTAACTTATTCCCATTATCTCTTATTAGAAATAACTCCTATAAAATCTTATTTAAGCTATCCTCTAAAAATCCTATTGACTTACAGGGGAGTCCCCAGGCTGACAAACCAACTGCACCATAAACCCAAAGCTTCCAGGCTTCCTTTCCTGGGGATAAGGGCTGCTGTTTCCTGTTTTCAGCCCGGTCTCATGACTGCCAGCTTGAATCCCAAAATTGCATACAGACGAAGATTCCTCGAAGACCAAAGGTGCCAGTAAAGAAAGTTAGTACTGCCCATAGAGTGCCCAGCCTGACCCACCAACTGTACCACAAAGTCAAAGCTTCAAGGCTTTCTTTCCTGGGGATAACGGTTGCTGTTTCCTGTTTTCAACCTTGCCGCCCACCTGACAGCCCAAATTCCAAAATTGCATACAGACGAAGATTCCTCCAACAGGAGAGAGACCATGACAGAACGTTCTTGCTGCTCATGGAGTGCCCAGCCTGGACAACCAATTGGACCACAAAACCAAAGCTTGCAGGCTTTCTTTCCATAGGATAAGGGTTCCTGTTTCCTGTTTTCAACCTTGCCTCCCAAATGCCAGCCCTGCATCCAAAATTCCATATGGCTGAAGATTCCTCCCACAAAAAAGGTGCCAGCACAGAAAACTCTTGGTGTCCATGGAGTCCCCAGGGAGACACACTAACTGCACCACCAGGTCAAAGTTTCCCGGTGTCGTTTTCTGGGGAGAAGGGCTGTTGTTTCCTGTTTGAAGACCTACCTCGCAGTTGACAGCCCGACTCCCAAAATTACATACAAACAAAGATTCCTTCCACACCAAAGGCAACAGAACAGAAAGCTCTTGCTGCCCACAGAGTGCCCACCCTGACCCACCAAGTACACCACAAAGCCAAAGATTCCAGGCTTTCTTTCCTGCCCATAAGGGCTGTTGTTTCCTCTTTTCAGTCCTGCTTCCCAACTGTCAAACTGACTCCCAAAATTGCATACGGCTGAAGATTCCCCCCACAACAAAGGTGCCAGTACAGAAAGCTCTTGCTGCCTAAGGAGTCCCCAGGCTGACAAACCAACTCCCCTATTAAACCCAAAGCTTCCCGGCTTCCTTTCCTGGAAGTAAAGGTTGCATTTTCTGTTTTCAACCGTGCCTGCCAACTGACAGTCCGACTCCCAGAATTGCATACGAAGAAAGATTCCTCCCACAGGAAAGTTGCCAGCACAGAAAGCTCTTGTTTCTCATGGAGTCCCCAGGCTGACAAACCAACTGCGCTACAAAGCAAAAACTTCCAGACTTTCTTTCCTGGGGATAACGGCTGCTGTTCCCTGTTTTCAGCCCTGTCTCACAACTGCCAGTTCGAATCCCAAAATTGCATACCGACGAAGATTCCTCGAAGACCAAAGGTGTCAGCAAAGAAAGATAGTACTGTCCGTAGAGTGCCAAGTCTGACCCACGAACTGCACCACAAAGTCAAAACTTCCAGGCTTTCTTTGCTGGGGATAACGGCTGCTGTTTCCTCTTTTCAACCTTGCCTCCCAAATGCCAGCCCTACATCCAAAATTGCATACAGACGAAGATTACTGCAACAGCAAAGAGACCATGAGAGAACGTTCTTGCTGCTGATGGAGTGCCCAGCCTGGTCAACCAATTGGACAACAAAGTCAAAGTTTCCAGACTGTCTTTCCTGTGAATAACGGCAGTTGTTTCCTGTTTTCAACCTTACTTCCCACCTGACAGCCAAAATCCCAAAATTGTATACAGACGAAGATTAATCCAACAGCAGAGAGACCATGACAGAACGTTCTTGCTGCTCATGGAGTGCCCTGCCTGGACAACCAATTGGACCACAAAGTCAAAGCTTGCAGGCTTTCTTTCCAGAGGATAAGGGTTGCTGTTTCCTGGAAGCTTTGGTTTTGTGTCCTGTTTTCAGACCTGCTTCATAACTGCCAGCCCGACTCCCAAAATTGCATACGGATGATGAGTCCTCCCACAACAAAGGCGCAAGCACAGAAAGCTCTTGCTGCCCGTGGAGTCCCCAGGTTGACAAACCAACTGCACCATAAACCCAAAACTTCCAGGCTTCCTTTCCTGGAAGTAAAGGTTGTATTTTCTGTTTTCAGCCCTGTCTCCCAACTGACAGCCCAACTCCCAAAATTGCATACAAACAAAGATTCCTCCCACACCAAAGTTGCCAGCAGAGAAAGCTCTTGATTCTCATGGAGTCCCCAGGTTGCTCCACCAACTGCACCACAAAACCAAAGATTCCAGGCTTTCTTTGCTGGGGATAACGACTGCTGTTTCCTGTTTTCAGCCCTGTCTCACAACTGCCAGCTCGAATCCCAAAATTGCATACCGATGAAGATTCCTCGAAGACCAAAGGTGCCAGCAAAGAAAGTTAGTACTGCCTGTAGAGTGCCCAGTCTGACCCACCAACTGCACCACAAAGTCAAAGCTTCCAGGTTTTCTTTGCTGGGGATAACGGCTGCTGTTTCCTGTTTTCAACCTTGCCTCCCAGCTGACAGCCCAAATCCCAAAATTACATACAGATGAAGATTCCTCCAACAGCAAAGAGACCGTGAGAGAAGGTTCTTGCTGCTCATGGAGTGCCCAGCCTGGACAACCAATTGGACCACAAA
>NW_020888537.1:0-841 GCF_003945725.1 Corapipo altera
ATGGGACCCCCACCCTGATCCTGTGGGATGGGAAACCCCACCCTGCTCCTGTGGGGAGAGACCCCCACCCTGATCCTGTGGGGTGGGACCCCCACCCTGATCCTGTGGGATGGGACCCCCATCCTGATCCTGTGGGGAGAGACCCCCACCCTGATCCTGTGGGGAGAGAACCCCACCCTGATCCTGTGGGATGGGACCCCCACCCTGATCCTGTGGGAAGAGACCCCCACCCTCATCCTGTGGGATGGGACCCCCACCCTGATCCTGTGGGATGGGACCCCCACCCTGATCCTGTGGGATGGGACCCCCACCCTGATCCTGTGGGATGGGACCCCCACCCTGCTCCACTTGGGGCCTGGGACCAGGATCTGGGACCAGAACCAGGACCAGAATCTGGGACAAGGACTTGGGATCAGGACCAGGACCAGGACCATGATCAGGATCTGGGACCAGAACCAGGACCCGGGATAAGGACTCGGCAGCAGGATCAGGATCTGGTACCAGGACCAGGACCTGGGACCAGGACCAGAATCAGGACCAGGACCTAGGAGCAGGACCTGAGACCAGGACCCAGGACCAGAATTGGGACCAGGACCAGAATCCAGACTAGAGAACAGGACCATAACCTGAGACCAGGACCCAGGACCAGAACCAGGACCAAAGACCAGGACTATAACCTGAGACCAGGACCCAGGACCAGAATCAGGACCAAAGACCAGGACCAGGATCAGGACCAAAGACCAGGACCAGGCCCAAAACCAGAATCAGGACCAAGACCCAGGCCCAGGCCCTGTGACCAGCACCAGGCCCAGTGTCCAGACCCAGGCCAGGGGTCAGTCCC
>NW_020888537.1:941-2807 GCF_003945725.1 Corapipo altera
GGGGTCCCCCCACTGACCTGGATGACCTCGGGGTCCCCTCACTGACCTGGATGACCCTGGGGTCCCCCTCACTGACCTGGATGACCCTGTGGCAGGCCCTGAGCACCTCGGGGTCCCCCCACTGACCTGGATGACCCTGGGGTCCCCCCACTGACCTGGATGACCCTGTGGCAGGCCCTGAGCACCTCGGGGTGCCCCTCACTGACCTGGATGACCTTGTGGTCCCCCCACTGACCTGGATGACCCTGTGGCAGGCCCTGAGCACCCCATGACCCCCCACTGACCTGGATGACCCTGTGGTCCCCCCACTGACCTGGATGACCCTGGGGTCCCCCCACTGACCTGGATGACCTCGGGGTCCCCCCACTGACCTGGATGACCTCGGGGTCCCCTCACTGACCTGGATGACCCTGGGGTCCCCCCACGGACCTGGATGACCTCGGGGTCCCCCCACTGACCTGGATGACCTCGGGGTCCCCTCACTGACCTGGATGACCCTGTGGCAGGCCCTGAGCACCCCATGACCCCTCACTGACCTGGATGACCCTGTGGCACGCCCTGAGCACCTCGGGGTGCCCCTCACTGACCTGGATGACCCTGTGGCAGGCCCTGAGCACCCCATGACCCCCCACTGACCTGGATGACCCTGTGGCAGGCCCTGAGCACCTCGGGGTCCCCCCACTGACCTGGATGACCCTGTGGCAGGCCCTGAGCACCTCGGGGTCCCTCTCCCAGCCGTGCAGCTCCCTCAGCACCACGTAGGTGCCGCGGGCCCTGAGCAGGCGCCGGCCGGGCCCCGTGGCCGTCAGCTGAGGGGACAGGGCAGGTCTTGGGGACAGACCCTCTCCAGGGCACAATCCCAGCTTCTCCTCAGGGATCCAGCCCGCCCTGGGGGTCCCTCACTGCACTGCCACCATCGGGTCCTTGCCAAACCCCAAAAACCCTCAGGGAAGTCCCCATATCCTCATTGAACTCCTCAAATCCTCAATGAACCCCCAAATTCTCACTGAAACCCCCAAAAACCCTCAGTGAAGTCCCCAAATCCTCATTGAACTCCTCAAATCCTCAATGAAACCCCCAAAAACCCTCACTGAACCCCCAAAAACCCTCATTGAACCCCCAAATTCTCACTGAAACCTCCAAAAACGCTCACTGAACTCCCCAAATTCTCACTGAACTCCCCAAATTCACACTGAACCCCAAAAAACCCTCATTGAACTCCCCAAATCCTCACTGAACCCCCAAAAATCTTCATTGAACTCCCCAAATCCTCACTGAACCCCAAAAAACCCCTCACTGAATCCTAAAATCATCAGTGAACCCCAAAAATCCTCAGTGAAACCCCCAAAAACCCTCCCTGAAGTCCCTAAACCCTCACTGAGCCCCAAAAACCCTCATTGAATCCCCAAAAATCCTCACTGAATCCCCCAAGTCTTCACTGAACCCCAAAAAAACATCACTGAGCCCCAAAAAACTCCTCACTGAATCCTGAAATCATCAGTGAACCCCAAAAATCCTCAGTGAAACCCCCAAAACCCCTCACTGAACTCCCCAAATCCTCACTGAACACCAAAAAAAATCACTGAACCGCCCCAAACCCCTCATTGAATCCAGAAATCCTCAGTGAACCCCAAAAATCCTCAGTGGACACAAGTCCTTCTCAAACCCCAAAAACCCTCATTGAACTCCCCAAATCCTCACTGAACTCCTAAATCCTCACTGAACCCCCAAAAACCCTCATTGAATCCCCAAAAGTCCTCGCTGAATCCCCCAAGTCCTCACTGAACCCCAAAAAACCATCACTGAACCCCCAAAAAAACCTCATTGAACCCAGAAATCCTCACTGAACCCCAAAGATCCTCAGTG
>NW_020888538.1:0-2806 GCF_003945725.1 Corapipo altera
TTGGGAATGAGCTGGGAATGATCAGGGAAGAGATTCCCATTGGGAATGAGGTTGGAATTTTTAGGGAAGAGATTCCCATTCCCACCAGAGGGGGGGGGGGGTTGAAAAAGGAGGGATTTGGGACTGGAAAAGTTGGAATTTTTGGGGCCCTGAAATGGGGGATTCGGCCCCAAAAATGAGGATTTGTCTCCTGAAAACGGGATTTTCAACCCTAAAACTGTGATTTTTCTCCCCTAAAAACTGACATTGGGCCCCAAAAACAGGGATTTTACCCCCAAAAATGTGGATTTTCCTTCTAAAAACCTAATTTTTAAACCGAAAAACGTGATTTTTCTTCCCCAAAAATTGACGTCGGGCCCCAAAAACGGGGATTTTTCTCCTAAAAATGGGGATTTTCCTCCTAAAAACGGGGATTTTTTCTCCTAAAAACACAAATTCGGGCTCCTCAAACCCTTCATTTGGAGCCTCCGGCGCCCGGGAAATCGGGAAAACCCCCCTTTGGATCCCGACCCTTCCCCTCCCCCCTCCCAGGCGGCGGATCCGACCCCCCGGAATCCTCCCGGAACCTTCTGGAAGCGGCTCCTCTCCCGGATATCCCGGAATTCCAGCCCTGCCCCCCCCCCGGCGCCCGTGGAGCCGCTTTACAGCCCCGGACCGGATGGGACTGTGCCAGGTGAAAACCGGGAATGGGGGCTCCGGCTGGGAATTCGGGGGAATATCCCGGTGTCCCAGATCCGGGGCCTTCCCATCCCATTAACCACTGATCCCAAATCCCAGTGTTCCCAGATCCAGGGCCTTCCCATCCCATTAACCAGTGATCCCAGATCCCACTGATCCCAGACCCCGGTGTTCCCAGTTCCAAGTCCTTCCCATCCCATTTCCTTCGGGTGATCCTAAATCCCGGTGTTCCCAGATCCAGGTCCTTCCCATCCCGTCTCCATCCAGTGATCCCAAATCCCAGTGTTCCCTGATCCAGGTCCTTCCCATCCCATTAACCAGTGATCCCAAATCCCAGTGTCCCAGATCCAGGTCCTTCCCATCCCATCTCCATCCAGTGATCCCACATCCCAGTGTCCCAGTTCCAAGTCCCTCCCATCCCATTTCCATCCGGTGATCCTAAATCCCAGTGTTCCCAGATCCAGGTCCTTCCCATCCCATTAACCACTGATCCCAGATCCTGGTGTTCCCAGATCCAGGTCCTTCCCATCCCGTCTCCATCCAGTGATCCCAAATCCCAGTGTTCCCTGATCCAGGTCCTTCCCATCCTGTTAACCACTGATCCCAAATCCCAGTGTCCCAGCTCTGGGTCCTTCCCATCCCATTAGCCAGTGATCCCAGATCCCAATGTCCCAGATCCAGGTCCATCCCATCCCATTTCCATCCAGTGATCCCAGATCCCAGTGTCCCAGATCCAGGTCCTTCCCATCCCGTCTCCATCCAGTGATCCCAAATCCCAATATCCCAGATCCAGACCCTTCCCATCCCATTAACCAGTGCTCCCAAATCCCAATATCCCAGCTCTGGGTCCTTCCCATCCTGTTATCCACTGATCCCAGATCCTGGTGTTCCCAGTTCCAAATCCTTCCCATCCCATTAACCAGTGATCCCAGATCCCAGTGTTCCCAGATCCAGGTCCTTCCCATCCCATTAACTGGAGTCCCAGTTTTCCGGGTCCTTCCCATCCCATCTCTATCCAGTGATCCCAAATCCCAACATCCCAGCTCTGGGTCCTTCCCATCCCATTAACTGGAGTCCAAGTGTCCCAGATCCAAGTGCTTCCCATCCCATCTCCATCCAGTGATCCCAAATCCCAGTATCCCAGCTCCAGGCCCTTCCCACCCCATTAACCAGTGCTCCCAGTATCCCAATATCCCAACTCCTTCCCACCCCACCTCCATCCCATGGTACCTCCCGGGGGATCCAATCCCAACCCCTGCCCCTCCCATTTCCATGGATTCCCTCCCTCAGATCCCCCGGCGGAGGTTCTGGAAGCGCTGCGGGATTTGGGACACTCCTCCTTCCGCCCGGGCCAGGCCGCCGCCGTCATGCGGATCCTCTGCGGTGGGAATCCCTTCCCGAACCTCTTTTATCCCGACCTTCTCCTTTTCCCGGGAATTCAGCCTTCCGGGAATCCCCGATTTTCCCCTCCCCCCACTCAGGGTTATCCACGCTCGTGGTACTTCCCACGGGAACGGGAAAATCCCTGTGCTACCAGCTCCCGGCCCTCCTGTACCACCGGAATTCCGGGGCCCTCACCCTCGTCGTGTCCCCCCTCGTGTCCCTCATGGATGACCAGGTATCCGGGACGGAATATCCCGGGTTTTTCCCTGAGGATTCCGGCCCGGCTGGAGAGCGCAGGGAGGGCGCGGAATTGTCCCCCGGGGCCGGGAGAGGTGGTGGGGGTGGAGCTGGATCCAGGGGGGATCTGGGATCTGGGGTTGGATCTGGGGTTGGATTCGGGATCTGGGGTTGGATTCGGGATCTGGGGTTGGATCCGGGGTTGGATTTGGGGTTGGATTCGGGATCTGGGGTTGGATCCGGGGTTGGATCTGGGGTTGGATCCAGGATCCGGAGTCTGAGGTTGGATCTGGGGTTGGATCTGGGATCTGGGGTTGGATCCGAGGTTGGATCCGGGGTTGGATCCGGGGTTGGATCCGGGGTTGGATCTGGGCTTGGATCCAGGATCTGGGGTTGGATCCAGGGTTGGATCTGGGGTTGGATCTGGAATTAGATTTCAGTTGGATCCGGGGTTGGATCCGGGATCTGGGGTTGGATCCAGGATTGGATTTGGGGTTGGATCTGGGAT
>NW_020888539.1:0-2805 GCF_003945725.1 Corapipo altera
CCATGGTAACCATCATACATTTCCATTGGTACAGTCAGTTACCTTGACAACTATCATACATTCCCGTTTCTACGGTCAGTTACTACAGCAACCATCATAGTTCACACTGGTACAATTGGTTACCATGGCAACTGTCTCACATTCCCGTTCCTACATTCAGTTACAATGGCAACCATCAAACATTCCCGTTTTACAGTCAGTTACCATAACAAACATCATACATTCCCATTGCTACACACAGGTACCATGGCAACCATCATACATTCCTATTGCTATGCTCAGTTACCATGGCAACCATCACACATTCCTGTTGCTATGGACAGTTACCAAGGTAACCATCGTACATTGTCGTTGTCACAGTCAGTTACCATGGCAACCATCATACATTCCTATTGCTATGCTTGGTTACCATGGCAACCATCATACCTTTCCGGTTGCTACAGTCAGTTACCATGGCAACCATCATACTTCCAGTTTCTACAGTCAGTTTACCATGGCAACCATGACATGTTTCCATTGCTAAGGTCAGTTACCATGGCAACTATCATTCATTCCAGTTGCTAGGGTCACTTACCATGGAAAACCATCATGCATTATTTATGCCATGGTTGGTTACCATGGCAACTATCATACATTTCCCATTGCTTTAGTCGGTTACCATGGCAACCATCACACATTCCCCGTGCTACTGTCATGTGTCATGGCAACCATAATACCTCCAGTTGCTACAGAAAGTTACCATGGCAACCATCAAACATTTCCATTGCTTTGGTCTGTTACCATGGCAACCATCAAACATTCCAGTTGCTAGGGTCAGTTACCATGACAACCACCATGAATTCTTTTTGCTATGGTTGGTTACCATGGCAACCAGCATACATTCCCATTGCTACACTCAGTTACCATGGCAACTATTACACAGTCTTATTGCTATGGTCAGTTACTATGGCAACCATCACACAGTCTTGTTGCTATGGTCAGTTACTCTGGCAACCATCATAGATTCCTGTTACTATGATTGGTTACCATGGCAACCATCATACACTCCCATTGCTATGGTCAGGAGTATACATTTTTCTTTCTACAGTCAGTTACCATGGCAAACATCATACATGCTTACTGCTATTGTCAGTGGCCATGACAGAAAACATAATTTCCCATTGCTACAGTCGGTTACCATGGCAACCAGCTTATGTTCCTGTTTCACAGACAGTTACCATGGTAACCATAATACTTCCCACTGTTACGGTCGTTTGCCATTGTAACCAGCACACATTCCCACTTCTATGGTTGGTTACTATGACAACCATCATACATTCAAATTGCTATGGTCAGTTACCATGGCAACCATCAATACATTCCCATTGCTACGGTCAGTTACCACGGCAAGCATAAATCATTCCCATTGCTACAGTCACCATGGCAACCATCACACATTTCCATTCTTATGGTTTGTTACCATGGTAACCATCATAGATTCGCATTGCTATGCTCGGTTACCATAGAAATCATCATAAAGTCACATTCCTACGCTCGGTTACCCTGGAAACCAGCATACTTCCCACTGCTATGATCAGTTACCATGGAAACCAGCGTACATTCCCATTGCTACAATCATTTACCACAGGAACCATCATACTTCCCACTGGTACAGTCGGTTACCATGGCAACCATCATACGTTCTCATCGCTACTATCAGTTACCATGGGAACCATCATACACTGCTGTTCCCATGGTCAGTTACCATGGCAACGATCATACATTCCCATTGCTATGATCGGTTACCATGGCAACCACCATACATTCCTATTGCTATGGTTAGTTTCTATGGGAATCTCTTGGTTCATCTTGGAGAGAAACAGATGCAGATGAGCCTCCCTCTTTTCCACCAACCTGGCAGCTGTGCTCTAAAGGCCTGTGTCCCAAGGGGTGTCTTCACCAAGACCCTGCACAAACCTCTGGGACTCTTTGCATCCTGTTGTGGTGCCTTTCCAGTGAATTCCAGGGTTATCAAAGCCAACTTGAATGGGCACTTGGTCTCACTCCACAATGTCACCCAAACCACTCTCTCCGCTGACCCTCACCCACAAAAGTTCACCCAATTTCTTCATCCCCTAGAGCAACTCCACAGGTCCAAGAAGCTCCTTCCCGCTGAGGACACCTCTCTCCTACACTTTCTCTCCTGTGTCTCCTTGTCCTTCTCTCCCAACCCATCACAGCCCTGCAACCTGGGAACTGTCTCAGCAGGCCTGGGCTGTTATTGCCTGCAAGTGGAATGAAGAGAGACTTGGGGCTGCAGCTCCTCCTGCCTGTGCCCCACACGCAGGGCATTGGGACCTGTCTGGCTACAGCCCCTCAGTGGGGGCACCGGGGTAAGAACAGACTTACAGTGGGGAAAGCTGCTCTGAAAGCCCCCAGAGCTGGGCTGTGCAGAGGCTTTGCTGACAATGGCCTTGGGGGTGGACGTGCTGGGACTCAGGCCCAGGGGGAAAATCCCAGGCCTGATCCCTGAGGAGATCAGCACATGCTGCTGAAATGCTGGGGGAGAGAAGAGCCAGCAGAGGGAGGAAACAAGTGTGGACAGCCTGGGCTGATGTGCTTTGGACTCGTGCCTGGCCCGGCCTTGGCTGGGCAAAGAAGGGACAGCCTTTGTGTCCCTGCAGGGCTGGGATTCACTCCCTGACCCAAAGGCACCCAATGTGTCTGAGAAGCCCTGGGTGGTACCTGTCCCACAACTGCTGGGAATGGGGATGGGCTTCCTGCACAGGCCCAGTGCTGTCCAGGGCAGCTGCTGCACTTGTGCTG
>NW_020888540.1:0-1137 GCF_003945725.1 Corapipo altera
GCCGGGGCCTGGCACCGCTTTGGGGGGGCTCCCACCCCCGGGGGCAGCGTGGGGGTGCCCCCCACCCGCGGGGTGCGGGCAGGGGCGGGAGGGAGCACAGGCAGGGCAGGCAGGGGCAGGTGGAATTAGGTAGGTGCATTCAGGTACACTCAGGTGCATTCAGGTGCAGGCAGGTGCATTCAGGTACACTCAGGTGCATCCAGGTGCAGGCAGGGGCTCAGGCAGGTGCAGGCAGGGGCTCAGACAGGTGCATTCAGTACGCTCAGGTACACTCAGGTACACTCAGGTACTCTCAGGTGCGCTCAGGTGCAGGTGAGGCTGTTTTGCTGCCCCCGTTCCCCGCGGGCTCATTAAGCGGCCGCACAAACAGCCCCGGCGGGGGGGGAGTTGAGGGTCCCCAGGGTACCCCCGGGGCGGGGGAGAGGCACCCAAAATAGAGAAGGGCACCCCAAAACAGGGGCGGTACCCCAAAAAAGGGCCACACGGCCAGGGTAGGAGAATGTACCCCCAAAAAGGGGCATGACCAAATGAGGGGAGCACCCAAAAGAAGGGGTGCCCCCAAAGCCAGGGGTACGCCCAAAACAGAGGGGTGTCCCCACAGCCGGGGGCGCCCCCTAACAGGAATGCCCCCAAAATAGAAAGGTACCCCCAACCCAGGGGTGTCCCAAAAACAGGGGCACCCCCGTAGCCCCCCAAATCGAGGGGTATCCCCAAACCGGGGTGCCCCCCCAGCTGGGGGTGTGCCCAGAGCGAGGGGGTGCCCCCCAAACAGGGTGACCCCCAAGCCGGGGGTGCCCCCGAGCCCGGGGGTGCCCTCCCAGCCGGGGTGCTCACCAAACAAAGGGCGGCTCCCCAAAAAGGGGTCCCCCGAACACGGTGGGGGCTCGGGCTGCCCCTCCGGCTGCCGGCGGTGGGCGGGGCTCGGGGCGTGTCCGTGGGCGGGGTTTGGAGGCCCCGCCCCCGCCCCGCCCTCCCCGGCGCTCAGCGCCATGGGCGAGGGGCAGCCCAGGTACGGGCGGGGCTACTGGGAGCACTGGGACGCACTGGGGGGCTGCGGGGGCACGGCCGCGGGCTGGGGGCGCTGGGCGGGCACTGGGGGGGAGATGGGGCGGCAGCGGGCGGGTACTGGGGGATGGA
>NW_020888540.1:1237-2804 GCF_003945725.1 Corapipo altera
GGAGGGGTTACTGGGAGATTACCGGGGCCTGGGGCGACAGCAGTGGAGCGTACTGGGAGGTTACTGGGAGATGGAGGAGCAACAGTGGAGGGGCACTGGGGGTTTACTGGGGTCTGGGAGGGCAGCACTGGGGAGATACTGGGAGGTTATTGAGGTGCCGGGGGGGACACCGGGTACTGGGTGGGCAGCACTGGCGGGTACTGGGAGGCTACTGGGGCATGAGGGAGCAGCGGGGGGGGTATCGGGGAGTTACTGGGAGGTGGAGGGACAGCACTGGGAGGTACTGGAGGGGTACTGGGCTGTACTGGGGGAGGCTCCTGGCAGTTACTGGGGAATGTCGGGCAACAGTGGGGGGCGGGGGGGTTACAGAGGGTTGCTGGGGGGTGCAGGAGGAGTTACTGGAGGATGCGGGGGGGTTACTGGGAGCGCTGGGGCCGGGGCACTGGGAGGCGGGGTGGGGGTTACTGGGAGGCGCTGGGCAGGCTGGGAGGGGGGGGGCTGCGGCGACCAGTCCCGGCCTTGGCCACGCCCCGTGGGAAATGGCCACGCCCCCGGACACGCCCAACCCACAACCGGGCACGCCCACGGCCACGCCCTGCGCTGGGGCCGCCTCGGGAACCGGGACCCCCCCGGAACCCCCCAGGAACCCCCCACTGGGAGAAGGACCCTCCGGGGACTGGGATCTTCCCTCCTCGGAACCCCCCCTGGGACGGGGAACCCTGGAACCCTTCGGGGACCCCCCGAAAGAGGGGCCCGCTCCGGGACTCCCCGAGGAGCGGCTTCTCCCGGGGGCTCCCCCGGGCACCGGAGCGCCCAGCGAGCCCCGCCCGGCCCGGCCAGACCCGGGGGGCGTGGGGGGTCCCTGTACTGGGGGGGGGTCCGGGTCCCCCCGGGGGATGCGGGCCGGGGTCTCTGTCCCGGTGAGGGGTCCCGGGGGGGTCGGGGCTGCCAATCTTGGGTGAGGGGTGGGGGTCCGGTGCGGGTCCCAGGGGGTCCCAGTCGCGGGGGGAGGGGGCAATCCTGGGGGTGTTCCCGGTGTGGATGGGGGGCCCCGGGGGGTCTGGGTTGGGGTCTGGATCCCCAGTGCCAGCCCCCTCCCATCATGGCCATGGGGAGGGGACGGGGGTCCCTCTGAGAGTCCCCGTTCCCGGTCGGCTGGGGGTCCCAGGGGGGTCTGTGGGTACCGGCTGGGTCTCGGGCGGGTCCCGGTGCCAGTCCCTGTTCCCGGTGGGGGTCCCGGTGCCAGCCGCCCCCAGCATGGCCGTGCCGGGGGTCCCTGGTGGGCTGGTGGGCTTGGGGGTTTTGGGGGTCCCGGTGCCAGCCTCCCCCCAACCTGGCTGGGCCGGGGGGGGTCCCGGGGGGCTCCCCGGGGGTCTGTGGGGGGTCCCGGTGCCAGCCTCCCCCCAGCATGGCGCAGCAGCTGATCAGCGGGGCCGGCTACGTGCCCGAGGACGGACTGACGGCCCAGCAGCTCTTCGCCTGCGCAGACGGCCTCACCTACAAGTGCGGGTGACCCCTGACCCCCTCGGCACACCCTGACCCTCACGGGCACCCCCAACCCCCCCCC
>NW_020888541.1:0-2804 GCF_003945725.1 Corapipo altera
ATGTGCCCGGGCTGGTGACAGTCTGTCCCAGTCCATCCCAGTCCGTCCCAGTCTATCCCAGTCTGTCCCAGTCTGTCCCAGTCCATTCCAGTCAACCCCAGTCCATCCCAGTCCATCCCAGTCCATCCCAGTCCGTCCCAGTCTGTCCCAGTCCGTCCCAGTCTGTCCCAGTCCGTCCCAGTCCGTCCCAGTCCATCCCAGTCCTTCCCAGTCTATCCCAGTCCCTTCCCAGCAGCCGCCGCCGTTTCCCGGGTCCTGCCCTCCCGCCCCCCCAAGATGCTGACGGGGGTCCCGGCTCCGTCTTTGGCTTCGTCTCCCTGGGCTGGGGCTCGGCCTCCGCCCGCGGGAGGAGCTGAGGGGGGTCCCCGGGGGTCGTGTGTCCCCCCCGGAGCGTGTGTGCCCCCCCGGGACCCCCATCCCGCTGTCCCCCCCTTTTCTCTCCCCACGGAGCTCCTGCCCCAGCTCCCGCTCCCCCCGGGAGGGGCTTTGGGAGCCCCCCTTTGCCTTGAGCCCGGGACCCCTGCGGGGGGCAGTGGGGGCTGCCCAGGGCGGGCACTGGCCCAGGGAGATCGCCCCCCGCCCCCGCGGCATCCGCTGATCGCGGCGCTTCCCCCGCTTTGGCCCCAAAGCGGCGCCTTTAAGGCCGAGTTTAAGCGCAGGGCCCGCGAGTTCAGCTCGGCCCGGCCCGGGGGTCCCGCCGCTCGGGCCCGTCCAGGGGGCCCGGGGGTGGCGGGGGGACCCGGGGCGGTGCCGGGAGGGGTCCCGAAGGGGATCCCGGGGCATTCCCGGCAATTCCCCCGGGCCCGCCCCCCGCGCTCCCTCGGCCACTTTCGCTTTCGCGTCTCCCGAACTGCGCCCAGCGGGGCCAGCGGAGCAGCGCGATGGCTCCAGCGCTGGGGCTGGGGGCGCTCCTGGCGCTCCTGGGGGTCTCCATGGGGCAGCCGAAGGGTGAGTGGGACCCCCGGAACGGGCAACTCCTCAGCCTTTATTGCCGGGCACCGGCACTTCCCTGAACCTCCATTGCCGGGCACCGGGACCCCCCTGCACCCTCTCCCTCCGCACCGGGACCCCCTTAAACCTCCTTATCCGGCACCGAGACCCCCCTGAACCTCTATTCCCTGGTACGGGAATCCTCCCCACCTGCATTCCTGGGCTCTTGGACTCCTCTGCACCTCCTCCCGCAGCGCTGGGACCCCCCTGAACCCCCTTATCTGGCACTAGGACCCCCTGAACCCCCATTCTTGGACACAGAGACCCCCCTGGACACCCATTCCTGGACACTGGGACCCCCCTGAATCCCTTCGTCCTGCACCAGGACCCCCTGAACCCCCTTATCCTCAACAAATACCCCCCTGTGCCCCTTTTCCTGCCAATCGTGCTCTCCCAGCCCCCTGATCCTCCCTTTTCCTTGACCCTGGAACTCCCTGGACCCCCATTCCTGCCTTTCCCAGCCCCCAGCCCCCACTTTCCTCAACAGCGGGGACCACTGGACCCCCCTTTCCTGGGCACAGGGACCCCCTGGATCCCCTATCCCTCCTCTCCCACTCCCAGCCCCACTTTCCTTGAACCTTGGACCCTTCCCAGCTCTCCCAGTTCCGCTCCCCTGACCCTTGGACCCCCCAAACCCTCCAATCTCTGTGACCCCCCCAGTTCTCCCCTCCCTGTGCTTCCTGCAGGGGGGTCCCAGGCACCGGGAACGCCCTCGACCGCAATTCCTGGGCACTGGGACCCCCCCTGGAACCCCTTATCCTGCACCAACACCCCCCTGCACCCCCTTTCCAGGCCATTCTGGGTCTCCTCACCCCATGACCCCTCTTTTCACAACACTGAGGCACCCAGGCCCCCCTTTCCTGGGTGCAGGGACCCCTGGATGCTCCATCCCACCTCTTCCAGTCCCTACACCCTCCTTTCCTTGGCCCTGGGATCCCCAAACCCCCTTCCCGGCTCTCCCAGCTCTCCCAGTTCCCCCTTACCTTGACCCGTGGATGTCCCCAGACCCCCCAAATGTCCATGTCCCCCCAGTTCTCCACTCCCTGCGTTACCTGGAGGTGGCGGTGACAGAGCCCAGCCCGGGAATCCCTCAATTCATGGTGTTGGGATATGTGGACGGGATCCCCATCACGCGGCTACAACAGCGAGCGGGGCCGGGTGGAGCCACAGACACCGTGGATGGCGGCCGGAGCTGAGCCGGGATATTGGGATAGAGAGACCCAGATCGACAAGGGGAACCAGCTCGTTGCTGCCCACAACCTGGGTGTAGGGCAGGATCGGTACAACTGGAGTGGGGGTGAGTGGGGGGAGCTGGAGAATGAGGGGATGTGTGGGGCTGGAATGGGATCTGTGGGGCTGGGATGTGGATCCAAGGCGCTCCGAGGGGCTGGGATGAGGCTCTGTTTGTCTCCATCAGACTCTGAGGCTCCATAGGGCTGGAATGGGGCTCCATGGGCTTGGACGCAATTCGAGGGGTCTCCATGGATCCAATCCCACCCCCCAGGTCTCCACACGTGGCAGCGGGTTGCTGGCTGTGAACTCCTGTCCGACGGGAGCATCCGTGGATCCTACTGGCAAGGCTACGACGGGCGGGATTTCATGTCCTTCGAGCTGGGATCCGGGAGCTTTGTGGCGGCCGATGGAGCTGCCCAGATCACCAAGAGGAAATGGGAATCCGATGGGATCAAGGTGGAGAGGTGGACAAATTACCTGGGGAACATCTGTCCAGAATGGCTCCAGAAATACGTCGGATACGGGCGGGAGGCGCTGGAGCACAAAGGTGAGGGAGACAGAATTCCCATGGGAATGTGGGA
>NW_020888542.1:0-2803 GCF_003945725.1 Corapipo altera
TGCCTAAGGATGGGACATGAAAAGGGGCCTCTTGAACTTAACTCTGTGTCTGCTTGGAGAAATGACCCTGCTGAAAGAAGTGTCTGTGCCCAAGTGAGAGAAGGAAAATCATTATTTCCTTCAGCTGTGTGCCAGCAGGTTCCCCTGGAGCCCCAGGGACAGCTGAAGAGAGCCCAGAGGGGCAGAGCAAGGGCTGCCTGGGGCTGTTGCTGTGCTGCTGAGCTGGGCCGGGCTCCTGGCACACAGGGAGCTCCTGGCAAGCAAGAAGAGCTTCAAAGAGACAGCTCTGCTGTTGAGCAGCACCTCTTCTGCACAGCCCAGCAGGGCTGAGGGCACTGCCTGCAGCACCCAGGGCACAGGAGAGAAGGCAGAAAGATGAGAGGCAGCCTGGGCTGGGAGGTGACTGAGATCTCATTACAGGACAAACCTTCCCAGGATTTGAAGGAAGAATTCTCTGGCTGTAGGAAAGTTCAACTTGCCTTCCTGGAGGCATCTCCTCAAGCTGGCACATCCCACAGCTTCCAGGATCTTTCAGCAGGACTCTCCCAGTTGCTGCAGGGCAGGGGAAGTGGCCACATGGCAGAGCAGGGCAGGAGCTGCAGGCAGCAAGGGCAGAGAGGAGAAGGGAGCAGGAGGTTCAAGGGATCCTGGGCTGGGAGGACAGGGCAGAGCTGCTCAGGGCAGGAACCTTGCCAGCCCTTTGCCACGCTCAGGCTGTGGCTGCAGAGCAGTGCAGGGGAGTTCCTGCAAGTGCCTCTGCCAGCTGCCAAATGGCAGCAGTGGCAGGAGGTGTCAGGATGGCTCTGCTGGATTTGCTGGGGTGCAGCAGGAGAAGCTGCTGCAGAGCAGGACTTGCTGCTGCCCCATCAGAGGCCCAGGGCCAGAAGGTTCCCTGTGGCAGGGCTGGCTGTGGGGTGGGAAGGTGGGGGTGCAGCCAGGGGTGCCCAGGGCTGTGGTGCAGAGCAGGGTCCTGCCCCCAGGACTCTGTGTGCTGGGGCAGGGACTCTGCTGCCTGCCAGGGTCAGCTCTCAGCCCGGCCAAGGAGCTGCCACGGGGCTGGGGGAGAAGGGGTGGGTGGAAGGAGTGACCCCTCAGGGCTGGGCAGGGCTGGGCAGGGCTGGGCAGGGCCCTTCAGCTGCAGGCTCAGGGCTCCTCACAGCTTCAGCTCCCTATCCTGCCATTTCCAGGGGCCATTCTCAGGAAGCACATCCCCCCAGAACACCTCCCCCTTCCCAGCCACCACAGGGTCTCTGGGATCTGCTCTGCAGCCCCTGCCCAGGCAGAGCTGCCCCTGGGCACTGGGCTGGGGATGGCTCTGGCAGCACTGGCAGGGAGCTGAGCTGGGCCCAGGGAGGGGCTGCTGGCAGGAACAGCTCCTCACCCAGAGACAGGCAGGCAGGGAGAGGCAGCTGCTGCCACAAGTGCTGGGCAGGGGGATGTGGGCCCCTCCCTGCTGTCCCTGTGGCACAGACCCCTTCCCTGAGCAGCTCCTCCCTCGACTTCTTTGCCAACCTAATCAGAGCCTGTGCCCTCAGGCCCACGGGGGCTGGGCTGTGCATTGCCCTGCAGTATCTCTGCCAAAGAATCTCTGTACTGCACAGGATCCCCATGGGGAAAACTCCTCAATGCTAAATCCATGGAAGTGCTCTGGGCAGCTGCAAGGAGCATTTTGTGTCTCACTCTGGGAGGGGAGAGATGAAAAGGTGAGGAGTGTGTCACTCTGTTCTTTGGACATGGATTCCTGGATCTCTGGGCAGTTTCTTTGGAGGGGAGCAGTTGAGTGTGATGCTCCTCCAGCTCCAAGCTGCCAGCACAGGGCAGCTGAGCCCAGGACTGATGAGCAGAGCAGCTCTTCTCTCTGCACTAAGGGACTCTCCATGTGCCCCTCAGAACCCACAAGACTTGACCTGCAGTGCAATAGGAATGTCAGGGATTTCAAACCTCCACAACCACTCCAAAGTGTGGCAGGTGCAAGTGGGTGAACAAATCCAAAGAATTCCCTCAGCTCAGTCCTTCATTTGGGCAAATTGCAAACAGCAAAGCTGAGAAACTCTTGGATGTATCAGGAGTACATTTAATTTGAGATCACCTTGCATTCCAAGTTCCCTCTCCCAGCAGAGCAAGAAGGAGTCCTTGAGAGCCCATCCCAGAGTTCCTGCTTCCAATGGTCCCCCTCAGCCAGCAAAAGCCAGAGCTCAGGGGAGGGAGCTGCAGGGAGGTCTGAGTGAGGAGAGAGAGCCTGAGAGTGGGGTGGCTGAGATGGGTAATGTTTGGCTGCAGAAGCCTGGTCTAACTCAGCAGTGACTTTTCCTCCTCAACAGATCAAAATACCCTGGGGAAGGAGCAAATGTCCAACAGCAGCTCCATGGCCCAGTTCCTCCTCCTGGCATTGGCAGACAGGAGGGAGCTGCAGCTCCTGCACTTCTGCCTCTTCCTGGCCATCTCCCTGGCTGCCCTCCTGGCCAACAGCCTCATCCTCAGCGCCGTAGCCTGTGACCACCACCTGCACACCCCCATGGGCTTCTTCCTGCTCAACCTCTCCCTCACAGACCTGGGCTCCATCTGCACCACTGTCCCCAAAGCCATGCACAATTCTCTCTGGGACACCACAACCATCTCCTACACAGGATGTGCTGCACAGCTCTTTTTCTTTTTGTTCTTCATGTTTGCAGAGTTTTCCCTCCTCACCATCATGTGCTACGACCGCTACGTTGCCATCTGCAAACCCCTGCACTACGGGACCCTGCTGGGCAGCAGAGCTTGTGCCCACATGGCAGCAGCTGCCTGGGCCACTGGCTTTCTC
>NW_020888543.1:0-2802 GCF_003945725.1 Corapipo altera
AATGTAATGGAAAACTCCAGAGGATACTCCACTAACAGACCTCAAGCATGATATGGAGAAAAATTTTTCTAGGTAAAAAAATTTTTAATTCCCAGGAAGTTGCATTATTTATTATTTATATACTTATTATGCCCACTAGAAATATATTTTCTGCATCAGTTGCAGCAAAAGCATTTTATTATAGATGCCTATCAATAACTAGATGAGACTTCCAGCTCATTTCACACTAGCTAGAGATCGCCTCAGCCATGTTAACGACTTTCAGGTTGGCTGGTTTCCAACTAATAACCTAAAGATGAATAGACCTACATATCCAATTATGGAGTCTCTTCAAATGGACACTAAGTGAATACTTATCTTTGTATTCAGAGAGGAAAAAGGGAAAAAAAAATTAGCCAGCCTGGCAGAAACCATTTATTTGGCATCTGTCTGAACTGAATAGTAGATTTATTAAAGAACAGTCTAAAAATTAGAATTGCTATGAAGTCAAACACACATAAAACTGTAATCCTATTCCAAATTTTTACTATAGTCTTTGAAATTACATGCTTGACTCAATTTTGAAATGTTAAAAAAGTCCAGGAAAGGCTTGGTGGCCAATCAAAAAGATATTCAGTAAAAGGAAGTTGTAATACAGGATAATAATCCTAACAGTTCCCAGTGGTGTCTGTATGATCCAACTTTCCTTTCTTTTTCTCCAGCATCTACTGAAAAAGTACACAGACTGTCTCACATTCTGTTTTAATACAAGTAAATAATTTATGAGTAAACAACTTAAAGAGAAAAAACAGTATTTGATAAATATGAACCGTAAAATGAAAAACGTGTAGATATTGTTTATGATGTGACTGTTAGTTAAAATAACTGCAGATTTTATCACACCAAAAAGGAAGAAATCAAACTTAAAAATACAACAAAAACAAAGACACTGTTATCTACTACTATATATTTTAAATGACAGGTTTTGAAGTAAATACAGCTTCCTTTAAACACTAAAGGTTAGTCTAAGACTGTTTGCTCTTCTGCTTTCTCTAACTTATTTCAAATTTATGAAAGTCTTGCTGTTACCAGACCTATTCCCTTCTTAATGCTCCAGTGAGAATATGCTTCCTATCTTATGTGAAGACACAGAACAGTAGAAAAGGGTGATTAATTAATCACTTATCATCACAACTGGACTAAAGCCATTAACAATTTATGACAAAATGTGAATATGCTGAGCAAACGTTTTTCCCTAAAAACACCAAAGAGAAACCACTCCTTTTGACTGGATAGTTGTGTTCATGCACATTTGTTGCTCATTAAACACAAGTCCCTGTTGCTCTGCTGTCCCTGGCAGACGGGACACCTGCTCTGCACACTGGAGTGTCACAAGTGTATTTTACTCACAGCAGCATATGGGAAGGTATATTAAACCCCAAAGATATCTCATGATATATGTCCCAGTGGCACACATATCAGACAGATACCAGGTAACAAGGAAATCAAAATCTCAGGGGTTTTGTTGAGTCTCAAGATCTAACAGAGCCAAAAAAATCTGTTTCTCTACTGGTAGCCAAGGAATGATCCTCAGGGTGAGTACATGACAAGAACTCAGTGTAACTCCAGCTCTGTAAGCTGATTCAGAGACAGGATAACCCTGGTGGTTTTCGAGCTTCACTCCTCTATAAATCAGGAAGCAGTGTTTCAATGATCAGATAGGGTAGGCCGGAAATTTAGATTGCAACATTTTAGTCTCAGGTTCTTCACGTTCTTCCAGTACAGCCTATGTTGACATTGTTTAAGGTCTCAGACAATGCTAACACATTGCCATCTTCTTTTCACAAGTGTTGCAATACACTGAAGTCCTTTGATTAAAGTGACAAAAGTGGTGAGACTGCCAACATATCTCTTTAAACCACCACATCAAAACCTTAACATAATCTGCTTCTCAGAAAGGGCACCAGAGCCAACCCACTGACAATATAACTTTTCAACACACAAAATTATCCAACAGCTCCTGTATAAATAGGCCCCCATGTGCCACATTAGCTGATATCACGGAGTAAATATCAACATTTTTAGCACAGTGATTTGAAACACATAGTATTTGGTTAACCTTGATGCATTTACTCCTTACTTTACTCCCATCTACATAAAAGATTCAACTATATTCCTAAAATACTTAGAACAATAGTGTGGCAGCAAGAAACCAGTTTTGTGTCCCTTTGCATTTGTGTGTGCTTTCATTCCTCATCTGTGCTTCTGGAAAAGTGCAGCATCAATGATGAGATTCCATTTGTTGGGAATTGTTAATATTTACTTACAAAAAACACACACAGTTTGGGTAGCAAACTTAACAGAAAAAACATCATGTTATTTATGCCAAAGTCATGTAGGCCACATTAAATGTTTTGCCATGATAGTTCACATTGACATTAAAATACTTAAGGAAAAGTGGTGAGATTTTTTTTAAGTTATTACACTCTCACAATTTCCAGGGAGCACTAGATACCTTCTTAACCCTTACATTAAACATAAAAGCTTTATTCTACACTGTTGCTCAGTTACTTCCCTGAAAAACTAAGCTTCAGATTAGAAAACCAGTACATACTTATCACTGGTTTTTGTGATTTTATAAGTAAAGAGACTACAAATTTTTGCAATTATTTCTAAACAAGTTTATCTAAACAAACCTGTTTACAAAAAACAGGCAGTCCATCTCTTCCAAAAAACCAAAACATCCATCTCCATGTAAATATAGGAAAAAGGAAGAAGGCTTCCCATGGACTCCCTCCTCCCTATCATCTGAAAAGAAAAAAA
>NW_020888544.1:0-2802 GCF_003945725.1 Corapipo altera
AACCCCAGGACACTGTGGAATCTCCTGGAATCCAGGGGCCATTGGAATACACTGGGGCCTCCTGGAACCAAAGGGAACATGGGACACTGCGGAACCTCAGGGAATGAAGGGGCCAGTGTGACATCCCAGAACCTTTTGGAACCAAAGGGAACCAATGGGACATTGTGGAATCTCATGGAATCAAGGGTCCATTGTGACACTGGGGAAAATGATGGAATCAGTGGGCCATTGTCACACTACAGGGCCTTATGGAACCAAAGAATGCTGAGAAAAAGTGCAATCTCATGGAATCAAGGAACCATTGTCCCACTGCGGAACCTCAAGGTATAAGGGATCCAATCTTTGCCTCAGATTTGGTCAACAAGTTAAATTTAAG
Source organism: Corapipo altera (assembly GCF_003945725.1). Classification (NCBI taxonomy): domain Eukaryota; kingdom Metazoa; phylum Chordata; class Aves; order Passeriformes; family Pipridae; genus Corapipo; species Corapipo altera. The sequence goes on from NW_020888544.1 coordinate 377, forward strand.
GAATTACAGAAGTGGGATTGAACCACTTTTGTCCCACAGATTTTAATGATTGGTCAAATGAGAATATTTCTATAAAATGAATCATTTATTCTCTACAAATGATCGGACAAAAGATCTTAATCAGAATTATTTACTAGATGGTATAAAGACTAAAACTACTATTAGTACAGAGAGTATAATTCACTATATTGATGCAATTATCGAAACAATTCTATTAAAGCTAGCCAAAAGAAATAATTATTAAGTAGAGATTTGATGTAACTCACCCACACCAACGGTCATGGGGAGATTTCTTTTGCTCAGCCTTGAGGAGTGTCCTTGGAGGGCGTCCCCAGCCAAGGCAGGAATCTCCACACATAAACCCCAAGAAGGGCTGTGTTAGAAGAACCTGCCTGTATGAAAGGAGACTGGACTTCTCTAGTAGGAAGGGATTGACTGCTCCTCACAAATGGACAGGCCAGTTACCAGCTTCTCTGTCCCATCCAACTTCCAAAAGCAGGATGTGTGTTTGGAGTTGGGTGAACCAGGCTGGTTTGAGCATCATTCAACACCAAAACCATTCCCATGGTGCCACTGGTAACTCTCAGATCTCACAGACAGCTTGCATGAGAGTTGGCACTGTTGGCATTCTCTGATGGGATGATGGTTGAACTAGAGATGTGGGCAGGCCTGGTAGATTGATCCCAGCACACTCCCCAAACCCACCAAGGCAAGCTCTACGTGCTGACAGTGGTGGACACAATCCCTGGATGGCAGGAGACACCCCCTGTGCCTCCCACCACTGCCCGGAGCACCATCCTGGGCCTGGAAAAGCAAATCCTGGGGAGACACGACCCTCCAGAAAAACTGGAGTTGGACAGCAGGACTCTTTTCCAAAACAACCTTGTGCACACCTGGACCAGAATGCTGGTCATGGAGTGGATGGATCATATTCCCTGTCAGGCACCAGCCTCTGGGAAAGTGGAATGGTAGAGTGGACTGTTCCAAATCACCTTGAAAGTAATGGGCAGTGGGACCTTCAAACCTTGGGATCTGCATTTAGCAAAAGCCACCTAGTTACTTAATCCTGTAAGCTCAAGAGAGAAAACTCCAGGCCAAATCAGTGTGTAAGATCAGCTCAAAAGAGCAGGTCTTTAATCAGACCCACAGGCCCAGGGGAACACACACGACGTGCACCCTCCCAGGCAATGGTTCTACAGTTTTAGAAGATGGTCTGTCCAATGCCAGAACTCTCCACCCCCTGGTTCTGCCCAGTTCTGCCCCCCCTGACACGCCCCTTGGGGAATTGGGTTTGGGGGCTTTGGGGCCCCTTCTTCCTCATCTTTGTCTTCTTCACAGCACGTACAATCCTTGGAGGGCCTCCAAAGTTCTTGTCTTGAAGGTTGCTTTGTCTCTTGTGGGATCTTGTTGTTCAGGCCGAGGGTGGGATGGTGTTCAATAGAGGTGTTTTTCTACAATTCTACCTTGAGAAGATGTCTAAACATGCTAAAGGAATTTAGAAAGTTTGATATAAAATGGGGTAATAGGGTTGGGCCTGTGTAAACTACTATATTAAAGGGTGGCTTATAATACAACTACATTAACATTTACTATACAACTGCTTTAAAAATCTACAAAAAAAAAAAATCGAGAAAGTTCTAAGGCATCACACAAACCTAGTTAGTGAACTCTGCCAGTTGAACTGGTCCTACCCAAAAAGAACCTCTGCGTACCATTGAAGGTCATAAAATTCCTGTGGTCCATATGAGGAATATGTTAGGGAGGACAGCTGGGATTAGTCCTGCCTTAAGCAACGGTAAACCCACCCATGGAATTGTTTCTGCTCAAACACTCCTGGGCTATGGGATCAATATGTCAAGGACATGCATTCTCCTCGTCACTGTGGCTGAGGAAAACTGAGGAAAGAACTGGGATATTTTAAACTGCATTGTGTTTAAATTTTGTTTGTGGGCAATGAAGGGAAACTTTCTGTGGCTCTAAGTCTCACCAGTTCCTGACCTCCCAAAGAACACAAACCTGAGGAGCTGTGGTTCCCACTCCAGTGGCACTTGGAGCTCCCACCATACCGAGAGCACAGAGCTCCTTTGTCCCACAGAGTCCTTGGAAATGGAGGGATTAAGGGCACAGGACAGGTTGTGGGGACCAGTTGTAGGACATGGTCAGGGATTTGGGGTGGTTGTGACCCCAGTGCAGGACCCAGCATTTGGTCTTGTTGAACCTCCTCCAACTGGCCTGGGTCCATGGATCCAGCCTGTCCAGGTTCCTCTACAGAGCCTTCCTGTCCTCCAGCACATCAACACTCCCCCCCCAGCTTGGTGTCCCCTGGGAACTGCCTGAGGCTGCACTCCATCCCCTTGTGCAGATCATTGAGAAAGAGATTGAAGTGCCCTGAGCCCAGTGCTGAGTCCTGGGAACACCGCTGGATG
>NW_020888545.1:0-2801 GCF_003945725.1 Corapipo altera
TAAACCCTAACCCTAACTAGCCCTAACCCTAACCCAAACCCTAACCTTCACCCGAACCCAAACCCTACCCCTAACCTGAACCCGAACCCGAACCCTAACCCTAACCCTATCCCTAACTAACCCTAACCCTAACCCTGGCACAGTGAGGGGTTTCCTGGAGTCACAACCAGAAATGTGTCAGGGTTCTGAGAGGTGTCCACCCCATGAGCTGGACTGATGCACTGCTCACACTCACTGGGCTGTTCAGAGAGACGTGCTGTCCATGGAAGGTGCAAGCAGCCCATAGAGCTGGGGACAGCACGGGAAGATTTCAAAGGTGCAGCAGGGAATAAGCCCCAGAACTCACAAAAGCCCAGCAGTGGGTGTGCAGCAGAGCAGGCGATTGCAACTGGGGAGGAGAGGACTGCAATGTGAGCTGACAGGGAACAACCCCTGCCCATGAGTGAGGCCCCAGGGCCAGGCATAGCTCAGAATGCCATCGGCTGAGGGAGCCACAGGGGCTGCTGCTTGGGGAGGGAGAAAACCAAAGAGAGCAGTTCAGGTACAGAAAGAACAGGTCATTTCTCTGCCCTCCTGCTTCCTTTGCTCTTCAAAAGAGTCGTTTCTGGCAGTTCTCTTCTCTGGAAAGGGAGGTGATTTCTAACTCTCTCAGCAGACAGTCAGGTTGGTCTCAGCATGAACTTCGGCTACCTTGTCCTTAATTTTTGCCTTGGCCACATCCTCTCTAGAGCGCCGCGTCCCCATGACGGGGCCGGGAGAGCCAGAGAACGGTGGAAAGACGATCTCCCGACACTGAGAGCCGCCTTCTTCCTATCCAAGAGAAAGATCTTCATGCATCAGAGAAGCACGCAAGGAAGGTGCAAGGAAGGTGCAAGGAAGCGATGGCTTAGGAGAAGTTAGGGACAAACATTGCAGCTGACTGCAGGATGCCTAAACTTGCGCAGAGCCGCGTCCCTATGACGGGGCCAGGAGAACCAGAGGACAGTGGAAAGACGATCTCCCGACACTGGCAGCGGCCCAGCTTTCGCCCTCAGCTCTCTGAACCCTTTAGCAACGCGTACCAGGAGCTCGGGGCTGTGGCCCGGGAGCTGCCGGTAGAAATGGATAAAATCACCGATCCGTCTGTTGGCCTGTGAGCACTTGACGGTGATTTCACTGCCTTTGGTGGTCTCTACCAATGGGTCCTGCTGCCTGTGGACTCTGCCTGCAGGCAGTGGCAGGGAGAAAAAGAGGAAAAGCCGTCAGAAGTGCTTTTGGCACTGCAGGTTGTTTCCCAGAACAAAGGGCACCGGAGCAGTCAGGACCATATGGAGAACAATGGGAAGAGGATGTCAAGGTGTGCAGTAGTGGAAGAGCCCATTAGTATTGCTGGAGAGATGAGTGCGGGAAAGAGAGGTGGATTGGTGGAGTCACCGAAGAATGGAAAGCCGCGGGACTAAGCAAAGCAAAGAGAGGAAGAAAAGTAGGAAAGGCGAAGGACGGAGTGCAGGAGTTCTCTGAAGGACAGAGAGTAAATCAAGGAAACAGGAACAGCTCGACAAAGAAAAGAGCTAGGAGTGTTCCGAGGGAATGCCTTATGGAGCAGAGGGAGGGACGGACGGGAGGATCGTTTGGGGGCAGAGCTCTGTGAAGAACGTGCCAGGCAGGACAGCAACCTCGAGGCACCTGCAAGGCCACCCCAGTAACTGCTCCGACCCCCGCGGTCCCCGGCCACCAGCCCTGCGTCCCGAGCAGAACTGCGGCCAGCACCACCAATCCCACTCCCAACCAGTGCCGCATCCGCCGATCCGCCGCCCGGCATCCCTCTGCCCCCGCCAGCCCCGGTTCTCTGCTCGGGGCGGGGCACCTCCTCTCCGCCTCCTCTCCCTCCTTTGCCTTCCTCTCCCTCCCCTGCCCTCCTCCTGAGCCCGGCGCAGACGCCGCTCGTCGGGTGCGGGCTGGAGGCGGAGGCCAGGCGAGAACTGCGGCAGCGCGGCGGCGGTCGGGGCTCTGCACCGCGGAGCCGGCGAGGCCATGCTGGGTGGTAGGTGTGCAGGTTGCTAGCGAGGAGTTCAAGATTGACAGGCCATGAGCTATTTTTCACCGCCCTCGTCTCTTCCTTCACATCCCTCCTCTGTTGGCACGTCGAGACTCCTGAATTGTCCTCCAGGGTACACGCTTGTGAGAATGGTCGAGGGGCACGAGAGGCAGAACATCCCTCCGTGCTCAGCACCCCGGGCTCAGCCTCCCCTGACCTGTCCCGGGGAACATCCCTGTTGGCAAGCAGGAACACTTCTGCTGGAGACAAAGACCACTTGGTTTTTTCGGGGGCTGTGGTACCAGTGTTACTGCCAGGCAGAGCATGGGAGAAACACCTTCCCCAGAGAAAACTCGGACGTGGCGTGGTACCTCCCGCCTGCTTTGGATTTCATGGAGATGCAGTCTCGGTAAGTGAGCTCTGCCGTGTCCCTCCACCTGCTCCTCTTGCTCAGAGGACAAGGGAACAGCCTGTCATACCTGAACTGGATGTACTGGAACCAGCACATCTGCAGCAGGTTGGGGGGCACTCAGAGGCACAGTCAAAAAAGTTCATTCTCTTTCCCATCACTGTCACTCACCTCTGTAGGAGGACTTTGAAAGACCACCAGGGCAGGGTGTGATCTGTTACCATGTGCACAGGAAAACCCAGGTCAGTACCCCAAGGCGTGTCCCCAAGGGAAGTCTCAGCTGAACACCTCCCATCTTTCCGCTGCCTTTAACCTTGCTATGCCTTGCTTCTCTTCTCTCTTGCCTACAGACAGTGCTATCGACCTTACTGGGCT
>NW_020888546.1:0-2800 GCF_003945725.1 Corapipo altera
GGGGGGGTCCCTTGGCGGGCAGCGCGTGGGGCGACTCCAGCACCGTGCTGGGGTTCACCATCTTCTCCACCAGCATCAGCCACGCGTCCAGGAACTCGCCGGTGCCGTCGGGCAGGTCGGGGTGCTCCAGGCCCTCGCCCACCGGCACCTTCCCCCCCATCGACAGCGCCCAGTTGAATGTCCTGGGGGGACACGGGGTGAGAGGGGGACCCCCGGATCATGGGACCCCCCACGGGAGGGTTGGGGGACAGGGGGCTGGCACGGGGAGTGCTTGGATGGAAATGAGGGCATGAAATGGGGGCCAGGGGTTGGAAATGGGGGCAGAAAGGTACAAAATGGGGGTCAGGGGAGAGTAGGGTGAGAAATGCATGAAACGGGGTTCAAGGAGAGGGGAAACGGGGTCAGGAAGGCACAAAAGGGGGTTCAGGGGCAGGAAATGTGTTCAGGAAAGCACAAAGTTGAGTCCAAGGGATCAAAATAAAATGAAACGGGGTCAGAAAGGCCTGAAATGGTGTTCAAGTGGAGGCAAATGAGGACTGTAAAGCATAAATGGGGTTCAAGGGTGAGAAAAAGGGCTGAAGAACATGAAATGGGGTAAGAAAAGCATGAAATGGGGATCGGGGTAGGAAATGAGATCTGGGAGGCACAAAATGGGTTCAGGTGTAGGAAGTGGGGACATAGGGTAAGAAACGGGGTTGAGGGCACAAAATGGGGTGAGGGGACAACAAATAGGGTTTGGGGTTCGGGGTGGGGTTTGGGGTTGAAGGAGTGGGGTCTAGGGTTCATGGGACAGGGTCTGGGGTTCAGGGCTGGGCTCTGGGGTTGAGGGAGCAGGGTCAGGGGCCCAAGGCAGGGCCGGGGCTCACTCGAAGAGCGCGTTGTGGCCGCCGGAGCAGAGGAACTTCTGGAGCATGAGGTGATAGGGGAACTTGCGCTCGTCGAAGAGCATCGGGGACGTGAACCCCACCGAGCAGATGAAGAACGTCAGCCTGGCGGGGGAGACAGGAGGGAGGGTCAGGCCGTGCCCATGGCACCAACCATGCCCAACCCAGACCCAAAACTCTATCCTTGGGAGGCCACAGGGGACACAAGCCCTGCCCAGGTAACGTGGACACGCCCTGTGCAACAAAAATCCCACCCCTTCCCCTTGGCTCCACCCTCATCCTCAGCCCCACCCCACCAAGACCTGCCCCTTCTTCTTGGCTCCGCCCCAATTAAACCCTTGTCATTTGACTCCACTCCAATTAGACCCAATTAAACTCCACCCTTCCCACCAGCTCCACCCCAATCCAGCCCCACCCCCTCATCCCACCCTTTCTCAGCTCTGCCCCCTTCCTCAAGCCCTTCCCCTTCCCCAAACATAACCCCCACAAAGAGACCCCCCAAAACCCCTCCTGCTTCCCCCCGAGATCCCCCCCGAACCCCTCCTCATTTCCTAAGAGGCCCCCCCAAACCCCTCCTTCCCCAGCCCAGGGGTCTCACCTGAAGCGGGGGGTGGGGGTGTAGGGGGGAGGCTGCCAGCTGAGCCCCTTGGTGAGCAGGCGGGTGAGGGCCGAGGCCGTGGCCCGGGCGGCCGCGGTGGGCGCGGGGGCGGCGGCGGCCGCGTGGTGACTGCGGCGCTGCCGCACCGGGGACCCCACGCAGAGCTTCACCAGGAGCCCAAAGAGCTCAGCCAGAGCCCGGCCCAGCCGGGACGAGGCTGTGGGGAGGGGGGGACACAGTGAGAGACCCCCGGGATGGGGGCAGAGACCCCTGGGATGGGGACGGGGACAGGGTGAGACCCCCAGGATGGGGACAGAGGACACTGAGAGACCCCCAGGATGGGGGGGACAGGGAACAGTCCAAAGAGCTTGGCCAGAATGTGGCCCAGCCAGGACGAGGCTGTATGGAGGGGGGGACACAGCGAGAGACCCCCAGGACACAGGGGACAGGAACAGGGAACAGCCCAGAGAGCTCACCCAGAGCCCGGCCCAGCCGGGATGAGGCTGCAGGGACAGGGGGGACAAAGTGAGAGACCCCCGGGATGGTGACAGGGTGAGACCCCCGGGATGGTGACAGGGTGAGACCCCCGGGATGGGGGCACAGAGAGAGAGATCCCTGGGATGGGAGGAAAGGGTTGAGAGACCCCCCCAGGGCAAGAGACCTCCAGGGTGGGCTCTCCAGGATGGCCCCTCCAGGCCATTTTTGGGCCCCCCATTCCATTTTTGGGTCCCCCATTCCATTTTTGCCCCCCCAGGCCCGTTCCTGCCCCCCCTCACCGGAGAGCAGGGGTTTGATCTGTTTGATGCGGGCGGCCATGGCCGGGGTGATCTTGGCCTTGGCCTTGGGGTCGGTGGCGCTCGGCTCGTCCGTCTCCATCGGGGCCAGGGCCTCCCCCTCCAGCCCCATCCCCTCCAGCAGCCCCTGGGCCGGGGGGGGGTCACTGCTCGCCCCCCCTGTGGGGCTCGGACCCTCCGCTTCACCCTCTTGGGGGAGAAAAGGGGGGGTGAGACCCCCAAGAACAACCTCCCCCCCAAACACCCCCTTCCCCTGGAGACCCCCCCAAACCCTCCCATCCCTCAAATGTGCCCCCCTCCCACAGACCCCCCAAAAAACCCTCCCCCCTCCCCAAAAGAGACCCCAACTCCCCCTTTCCCCTCTAAAGACCCCCCTCCCCTTAAACACCCCCAAAGTCCCTCCTTCTCACAGTGACCCCCCCAAAGATCCCCTAACTCCCCCTTACCCTAAAGGCCTCCCCTAACCCCCCCCAGACCCCCCAGAGACCCTCTTTTTTTCATTAAAAACCCTTCCCAAGCCCCCC
>NW_020888547.1:0-2800 GCF_003945725.1 Corapipo altera
CCCCGGGACCCGGAGCCAGCTCGCAGCGTCGCCCGCCCGCGTCGCGCTGTCGGGCGGGTCGGCCCGGGCCGGGCGGCGCTGGAAGGTGCTGGAAGGAAGGGGGACAGCGGCGGTCCGTCCTGTCGAGCCGCCCGGGGCCTGGCGGGGTGCGGGCCGGGCTGGCGGCAGCCCCCGAGCGAGCCCCGCGGGCGGGAGGGAAGGGGTCGGTCTCTCGGCGTGGGTCCGCAGCGCTTCCCCCGCCGCCGTGCGCGGTCTGCGCTGGCGGGGGCTGCGCGGTCGCGCCGTCGAAGAGGGTCCCTCTGCTGAGGAGGTCGGAGGCGTCTGGGGAGGGGTGTCGATTTCTCGTGCTGTTACTGTGCATCTGAAGAGCCCGGATTTCTGTCGTCTCCGGACGTGCTGTCAGATGTTTACTTGCTTTGTGGTAACTTCTTAGTTTTCCTCTCCTCCACTCAGCTCTCCGTTTCTCTGTCTCGTTCACCTGTTGCATCCTGTCAACCCAGATCGCGAGTTTTGTAGGACACAAACTTGTCTGGACGGCTGTCAGTTTGCACAGTGCTGTTAAAAGGTAGCCTTGCTTACGCTGCTGATTTACTGTTCACTGTGCCATTTCACTGACGCTCAGGGTGCTAAGGTCCACAGATATGTCAAGATAAGTATTGGCTGGAAGCAGACCTTGGATTACTGGTGAAAGAGAAATGTTCTGTCTCTTGAAACTTCTTTCCCCTCTTTTCTTTTTCCTAAAGGGACATCTGGGCCCTTCCCTTACAAGGCTTTTTAAAGGGAGTCTCTGACACTGAGTCACATTTCTGACTAACCATTTGGATCACTGTGTGTCAGACAGTTTCTGGCTATGACTGCAGGTTATGTTTGTCTGTAGGGAAGAGTCCTCTCAGATCTGCTGCTTGTTCCAAGGTACGTGGAGTATCTGCTGTTCCCTAGGTGTCAGAAAGAAGTCCATACCTGAGGACAAACAGAAGGAAAAGTTGTTTTTTCTTCTTTTAGTGAGTGGTGGTCTTGATTTTTCAATTATGTGAGTCTTAATCAAGCCATAACCCCCTTGCTGGGGTAGAAGCAGAAAAAGGTGTTTTACCTTTTAGTTATAGAAGCAAAAACTATTTGAAAACTTCAGCCAAGTGTTGCTGAAGTCAGCCCTTCTTTCATTTGGGCTATGGAAAGAGGGCATTGGATACAGTACACATTGTGCCAGGACCAGGTGGAGTTTGGCCTGGCTGCGCTGCTCTGCTATCACACCTGTGGCACGTTCACCAGAAGATACTGCTGCTGCAAGACTTCTGAGGGCAGGCTGGCTCTGTGGCTTCCTGGTGTGACCCCTTCTGAGAGCACTTGCAGTGATACCTCTTTCTCATACGTGCATGTGCTCATGCATCTCCTTTTGCAGGAGAAAAGCAGGGGTAAAAGTATTTAACAACCTTCTTCTGCCTCACCAAATAAAAGATGGGGGAAATAAACCCAAACCAGCCTCAGGCAGGACAGAACATGGGTCACTGCAGAGATGCTTGGAGGTTCTGTAGCTGCCAGAGGAAACTTGCAACTACTCATATTGTGAAGGGATGCAGGGAGAAGTACCATAGCAGGGACTATATATATATGCATATATATATATATATAAATTGCCTAATCTAAAAAAACAGAGACAGGAAACTTTATCACAGAATTAGTGTGTCCTGGCAGTGTGCCTTGGGGTTACCGTTGTCGGCTGTTTCCAGTTACTGCTGCTGCAACTCCTTGTGCCATGTCAGCATGTTTCCCTTACCAGCTGGCTGTGCAGGAGGAAGGCAGACAGAAGGTGTGTGGGACAGGCCATGCAGCCCTACAAGTGCAGAGCATTTTTGCTGCCTTATCCCATCTCAATCCCTGTCTCACACCTGCAGGAAGAGTCATGTTTCCAGTGTGTTAAAGTGCATTTCATTGCTATGACTTTCTCTTCCTTTCTCTTGGATTAGTCCTCGCAACTCCATGCGCTTGTTCTGTGGTAAACAGAAGGATTAATGTTTTGTTGTTGTTAAATGTTTGATTGAGTTCTCAGAGCTCAGAAGTCATATCTCTTGTAATTAGATCTAGTTTGTGATTGTATGGCTATCAAGATTGACAGGTTTTAAAATTTGAAGTTTAGAATTTAAGATCTTTAACTGTTGCTGTTTTTCAGAAGTTGTGATCCCTTCTGCTCATCTGCCTAAGGAAGAGTATGTGCTTTGTCTTAGATGCATTGAAGGGTGATCCTGCTTTCTGCTGTGGAAGCAGCTGCTGTGAAAGTCTCATTGTTGCAGATGCGTGGGTCTTTGCATGTTGAATAGGAAAGCTTTATCAGATTGATTGTCAGACTCCCTCCTTTCCCTCCCCCACCAGTAATAAGATTGACACACCTGACAGTCTTGGAGAAACATCAGTCTTCCACAACTGAGGTGAAACCTGTCATAGATGTCCCTGCCTATGGCAGGGGGGTTGAACCTAGATGATTTTTAAGGCCCATTCCAACCAAAACCATTTTATGATTCTATACAAAGATATCTTGTTTCACTGGGGGAAAATGTTCTGCCGGTCTGCAGTGAGGTAAGATACCTTGTTTTCCTTACAGCCTAATAATTTAGGAAGGCAGAATTACATTCTCTTGGCTGTGGAAATTGTCTTGGTGGGAAAGAACTTAATCTTAGGAGGAAATTAGAGGAGTGCTTCCTGCTGACAGGTATAGGTCTGTATTTAGGCTGCCAACAGGTTGAACTTGGTCATTAGATCATATTTCTGCTAATATACAAGTACAGAATTTGACTTACCATTTTTA
>NW_020888548.1:0-1741 GCF_003945725.1 Corapipo altera
CTCCAGTTGAGTTTTGGGGTCTCCATTGGCCTTGGGTTGACCCCAGTTGGGTTTTGGGGCCTCCGAGAGCCTCCACTTGAGTTTTGGGGTCTTGGATGACCTTGACTCCACCCCGGCGGCGTCTCCGTAGGCTCCGCCCCCCCGCCCCGCCGTGGGGGGCTCCGCCCTCCCCGGCCCGACCCCCCGACGACCCCGGGGGTCTCCACCCCCCGCGGCTCCACCCCAGGTAAGTTTTTTGGGGGGGGTGTGTCTCCAACCCCCAAACCCGACCTCGGCCTTCGGGGTCGACGCCGACCTCAAGCCGGCGGCGTCTCCGTAGGCTCCGCCCACTCGCCCCGTCCCGCGGGGCTCCGCCCACCCCGGGTCGACCTCCCGACGACCTCGGGGGTCTCCACCTCCCGGGCCGTGACCCCAGGTAGGTTTGGGGGGGAGGGGGGTCCCCAACCCCCCGTTTGTTGACCCTCCGTTGACCTTGGGTTGACTTGGGAGTCTCCAAGACCTTGGGTTGACCCAACGTTGACTTTGGGGGTCTCCGTTGACCTTGGGTCGACTTTTGGGGTCTCCAAGACCTTAGGTCAACTTTTGGGGTCTCCGTTGACCTCAGGTTGAATTTGGGGGTCTCCATTGACCTTGGGTTGACTTTTGGGGTCTCCACTGACCTTGTCTTGACCCAACATTGACTTGGGGGGTCTCCATTGACCTTGGGTTGACTTGGAGGGTCTTCATTGACCTTGGGTTGACTTTGGAGGGGTCTCCAAGACCTTGGGTTGACTTGGGAGTCTCCAAGACCTTGGGTTGACCCAACGTTGACTTTGGGGGTCTCCGTTGACCTTGGGTCGACTTTTGGGGTCTCCAAGACCTTGGGTCAACTTTTGGGGTCTCCGTTGACCTCGGGTTGAATTTGGGGGTCTCCATTGACCTTGAGTTGACTTTTGGGGTCTCCACTGTCCTTGTCTTGACCCAACATTGATTTGGGGGGTCTCCATTGACCTTGGGTTGACTTTGGAAGGGTCTCCAAGACCTTGGGTTGACTTGGGAGTCTCCAAGCCCTTGGGTTGACCCAACCTTGACTTGGGGATCTCCATTGACCTTGGGTTGACTTTTGGGGTCTCCATCGACTTTTGGGTTGACTTGGGGGGGGGGGGGGGGGGGCCTCCGTTGACCTCACCTTGACCCCGCCTCGACCCTTCCCGGCCCAGCCTCCTCCCGCAAGCCCCGCCCCCCGACCGTCGACGTCTTCCACACGTGCGACGCCGCGCCGGCGGTGGAGCTCCTCTGCCTGGTCGCCGCCTTCGCCCCGCCCCCCGTCGAGGTCACCTGGCTGGCCGACGGCCACGCCCTGGCGCCGGCCCCGCCCGTTGAGCCGCCCGCCCCCGACGCGGCGCCGGGGACCTTCCGGCTGCTCTCGCGGGTCAACGTCTCGCTGGAGGATTGGCAAGAGCGCAGCTTCTCGTGCCGCGTCGCCCACCCGGCCTCCGGCGCCGTCCAGGAGGTCGCCGCCCACAAGTGCGCCGGTGAGTCGAGGGGGGCGGGGCTCGGGGGGGGGCGGGGTCTAAGTTTGGGGGTTGGGGGGGGGTCTTTGACCACCGGGGGTTGACCCAACGTTGACTTTTGGGGTCTCCACTGACCTTGGGTTGACTTCGAAGGTCTCCAAGACCTTGGGTTGACCCAACCTTGATTTTCGGGGTCTCCAAGACCTTGGGTTGACCCAACCTTGATTTTCGGGGTCTCCATTGACCTT
>NW_020888548.1:1751-2797 GCF_003945725.1 Corapipo altera
GACCTTGGGTTGACCCAACCTTGATTTTCGGGGTCTCCATTGACCTTGGGTTGACCCAACCTTGACTTTGGGGTCTTTGTTGATCTTGGGTTGACTTCGAAGGTCTCCAAGACCTTTTCTTGACCCAACATTGACTTTGGGGGTCTCCGTTGACCTTGGGTTGACTCTTGGGGTCTCCATTGACCTTGGGTTGACCAACCTTGACTTTCGGGATCTCCGTTGACCTTCTCTTGCCCAACCCTTGACTTTGACCCTCTCCAACCTTCTCACCTTGACTCTTGGGGTCTCCATTGACCTCGGGTTGACTCTTGGTGTCTCCATTGACCTTGGGTTGACTCTTGGTGTCTCCATTGACCTTGGGTTGACTCTTGGTGTCTCCATTGACCTCGGTTTGACCAACCCTTGGCTTTTGGGGTCTCCATTGACCTTGGGTTGACCAACCTTGACTTGGGAGACTCCATTGACCTTGACTTGACTTTTGGGGTCTCCATTGACCTTGGGTTGACCAACCTTGACTTTTGGGGTCTCCATTGACCTTGGGTTGACCAACCTTGACTTGAGAGACTCCATTGACCTCAGGTTGACTCTTGGTGTCTCCATTGACCTTGGGTTGACTCTTGGGGTCTCCATTGACCTTGGGTTGACCAACCCTTGACTTTCAGGATCTCCGTTGACCTTCTCTTGCCCAACCCTTGACTTTGACCCTCTCCAACCTTCTCACCTTGACTCTTGGGGTCTCCATTGACCTTGGGTTGACCCAACCTTGACTTGAGAGACTCCATTGACCTTGACTTGACTTTTGGTGTCTCCATTGACCTTGGGTTGACTCTTGGTGTCTTCATTGACCTTGGGTTGACCAACCTTGACTTTTGGGGTCTCCATTGACCTCGGGTTGACTCTTGGTGTCTCCATTGACCTTGGGTTGACCAACCTTGGCTTTTGGGGTCTCCATTGACCTTGGGTTGACCCAACCTTGACTTGAGAGACTCCATTGACCTCGGGTTGACTCTTGGTGTCTCCATTGACCTTGGGTTGACTTTTGGGGT
>NW_020888549.1:0-2796 GCF_003945725.1 Corapipo altera
TGTCCCCTGAGAAGGTGATGGAGGCGTGGCAGGAGGAGCTGGAGTCACAGCTCCAGGCACTGTCCCTGCTGTCCCCTGGTGTCCCCTCAGTGTCCCCATGCCCTGTGTGACCCCGGTATCCCCCCAGAAGGTGACGGAGATGTGGCAGGAGGAGCTGGAGCGGCGGCTCCGGGCGCTGTCAGAGCTGCAGAAGCACCACGAGCTCGTCATGTGCTTCGTGTCCCGGGCCATGGGCACCTCCCGGGGCACTGCCCTGCTGCTCTCCCACAAACTGGTGAGGCTGAGCCCCCCCAGGGGCAGGGACCCCCACGGTGGCACCTGGGGACACTTGGGGACCACTGGGCGACCTGTTGGTGTGACAGAGGAGTGGGCAGTGACACTCCCACCGGGGGTGCTGGGGAGGGGCCAAAGCCCCCCAACCCCACCCTCAGACCCCTCACGTGTCCCCAGGGTGTCCCTACCTTGTCACACTTGTCCCCTCGGTGTCCCTGTGACCTGTGCCCTCCCTCCCCATGTCCTTCCAGATCCATTCCCAGATCCAGCGGAGCCTCCGTGTCCCGGTGGAGCGTGAGGAGCCCCCAGGGGAGCTGAAATTCCAGTGGGATCTTCCCGCCTGGACCAAGAGCGCCGAGAACTTCGGTGGGGGGACACCAGGGGGGACACTGGGGGGGACAGGAGGGACCAGGGGGGTGACAAGTGACAAGGGGGGTGTCAGGGGGTCTCTGGTGTCCCCACCCCCCCGACACCTCTCCCCTCTCCCCCAGGCACCATCATCTCAGAGTGGCCCCTGCCCCGCTCCGGGAGCCCCCCCCCTGCCATGAGGCCCCGAGATCCCCCCCCAGCCCCACAGGTACTTGGGGGGTCTCGGGGGTGTTTTGGGGACCCCCCGGGCTGCCCCCCCACCCCAAATAACCCCCTGCCCCCCCCAGGTGGTGAGCAACGGGCAGGTGACCCCCAGGCTGCTCTTTCAGCCCCCCCAGAACAGGGCTGGAGGGGGGGCACAGGAGGCCCCCTGGGGGTCCCCCCCAATTGGGCGGGAGGCTCTGGGCCCCCCCCCTCCCGCCTCAGTTTCCCTCCGGGATCGAGGGCTTGGAATGTCCTGACTTGTCCCCCCCCACACCTGGAGCCGCCGCCAGAGACCCCCAAACTGGGTGAGGATATGGGGGGGACATGGAGGGGACAGGGGGAGGGAGGGCACAGGGGATGGGAGAACACGAGGGGGACAGGGGGAGGGGGGAGATGGGGGAATGTGGGGAGAGGGGAACATGGGGGACATGGGTTGGGGGGCACAGGTTGGGGACACGGGATATGAGGGGGTGGGGGCACGGGGGGGACACAGGTGGAGTGACAGAGGTTGGGGACACGGGGGGTGACATGGAGGGGGCACAGGGGAAGGGGACACGGACTGGGGGGTCCAGGAATTCCCTGACGTGGGATTTCCCAGCAGCCACCGGGCCCCCCGAAAACACCGTCACAGGAGGGGACAGGTGAGGGGGGACACCCTGTCCTTTGTCACGTCCCCTGGGACGCCCCTGCCACTTGTCACCTCTGCCCAGTCCCTCCTGTCCATTGTCACCCCTGGTTTCTCCTGTCTCTCGTCACCACTCCCGGTCTCTCCTGTCCCTTGTCACCTCCCCTGGGACCCTCCTGTCCATTGTCACCCCCTCCAGTCCCTCCTGTCTCTTGTCACCCCCTCCCTGGTGACATTTGGTGACTTTGGAGGCTCCTGGAGCCCCCCTGACACCCCCCCCCATTATCTAGGAGGAAATCTGGGAATTCCCCCCGGGAGGAGAAGTTCGTTAAGAAGCTGCTCATTAAACGGTAACTGGGGGGGGCGGGGACCCCCAGGACCCCCTTGTCACCTTTGTCCAGGGCCACCTGTCCCCCTTGTCCCATCCTTGTCACCCCCTTTGAGGGTCCCTGGCCCTTGGTTGTGAGGGTCCCCCCATCCTGTCCCCTGGGCCAGGGGCTGGCGAGGACCCAGGACCCCCCTGGCCCTTGTCACCATGTCCCCAACATCCCTCTGGAGTCCCCCTGTCCCCAACTCTCCCAGACCTTGTTCTCCTCTCCCCAGGGTCCCCCTGTCCCTTGTCCTCCTGTCCCTGGGTTGCCCCTTGTCCCCCCGTGTCCCTTGTTCCCCCATCCCAAAAGCCCCAGATGCTTCCAGCTCCCCCCCAACTCCCAGGATTTGTCCCCTGGGGGGGTTCCCCTGGTGCTGACCCCCCCCTTTCCCCCCAGGAGGCGTCCCCGAGGGTGCCAGGGCCCCCCCCCACGCCCCCTGAAGGTGCCGCGGGTGTCGCTGGAGCGGCTGGAGCTGGGCCTGGCGCTGGACCCGGCCCTGCCCCTGCCCGCCTTCCGCGTCCTGCCGGGGCCCTCGGCCGGGCAGTTCAGCGTCATCGTCATCGAGCAGGGGGGGACAGCCCAGGGGACACCCCAGGGGACAGCGCAGAGCACACGGCCACAGGGAAACGTCCCCGTCAAGGTGAGTGTGCCCCGGCCCCCCGGGGTCACCTGTGCCACTTCATTGTCACCTGTCCTTTTGCAGTGTCACCTGTGCCACCCCAGTGTCCCTTGTCCCCCTCTGGTGTCCCCCTGTGTCCCCCCGCCCCCTCCCCGTGTACCCCCCTTATGTCCCCCTGCCCCCCGTGTTCCCTCCCCGTGACCCCCTGTCGCTCTCCAGTGTCCACCTCCATGTCTCCCCATCCCCTACTCACGTCCCCTTGTCCCTCTTCCCTATGTTCCCTCCCCATGTCCCCTTCCCATGTCCCCCTCTGTCCCCCCCATATCCCCCCTCAC
>NW_020888550.1:0-324 GCF_003945725.1 Corapipo altera
GGGACACCCAGGGGACATTGGGGACAGTTGGGGCACCCAGGGGACAGGAGAGACACCCAGGGGTGGCACCCACAGGGGACACCTCCCTCGTGTCCCATCCTGGTGTTCCCAAAGAGCCCCACCAGGAACACCTTGTTCACCTCCTGGGGACAGTGGGGACATTTGGGGACATCCAGGGGACATTTGGGGACAGCCGGGACATTTGGGGACATTGGGGACATCCAGGGGCATTTTGGGACACCCAGGGGACATTTGGGAACATTGGGGACACCCAGAGGACACTGGGGACACCAAGAGGACATTGGGGACATTTGGGACACCCAG
>NW_020888550.1:334-2796 GCF_003945725.1 Corapipo altera
ATCTCCCGGACGAGCCTCTGGAAGGGCAGTTTCCGGATCAGCAATTCCGTGGATTTCTGGTAGCGCCGGATCTCCCTCAGGGCCACCGTGCCCGGCCTGGGGACACAGCGGGGTCACCCACGCGGGTTTGGGGGGAAAAAGGGCCTTTTTGGGGCCGGGTGGGCTCGTGTCACCCCCCCGTGTCCCTGAGAGCCCCTTGTCCCCTCAGTGTCCCCTCAGTGTCCCCTCAGTGTCCCCCCCTTGTCCCCTCAGTGTCCCCTCAGTGTCCCCTCAGTGTCCCTTCAGTGTCCCCTCAGTGCCCCCCCTTGTCCCCTCAGTGTCCCCCCTCAGTGTCCCCTTCAGTGTCCCCCCAGTGTCCCCTCAGTGTCCCCCCCGTGTCCCCTCAGTGTCCCCCCTCACCTGTAGCGATGCGGCTTCTTGACCCCCCCCGTGGAGGGTGCGCTTTTCCGGGCCGCTTTCGTGGCCAGCTGCTTCCTCGGCGCCTTCCCGCCGGTGGATTTCCGAGCCGTCTGCTTGGTGCGGGCCATCCCGGGCCGTCACAGCCTGGAAAAAAGGGGGGAAAACCGGGAAAAACGGGGAAAAAACGAGGGGGTTTGGGGGGGGGGGGGGAAGGGCGCGACCCCCTCCCGGGGGCCCAGCGCCTACAACTCCCATGAGCCCTCTGCGCCGAGACACGTGACGGCAAACGCAGCGTCTGATTGGCCGAACGCGTTGCGCCGGACTACAACTCCCAGAAGCCCCCGCGCCGCACCCGGTGATTGGCCGGGGCGGTGCCGCTCACTCCCCGCTTTGATTGACGTGTCTTTCAGCCAATCGCGTCGCGGCTAGGCAGCCAATCAGCGCCTCGCAAAGCACGGAAGGCGGGGCCACGAAGCGTCTCCTCAGGCGACCCCGGGCCGCCCCCCCCCCCCCCCCCCCCCCCCCTCCCCGGTACTTCGCCCCAACCCCTCCCGGTACCGACCCCCGACGGCCGCCGCGCCCCCGGTACCTGCGAGCGGCGCTGGCGGCGGCGCTGGAGCCGTGGGGGTCCCGCGGTGCCGCTGCGGCTGCTTCGTTCTCCCCCTTCCCGCCTTTCCCGGCAGAAAATGGCGGGTCCCGGCTGAGGGCGGTTCCCGTCGTGCCCCGCGCGGGGGCGGGAAAAGGCGGGGGAGGGTCGTGCGAGGTGAGGGAGGCGCCGCCATCTTGGGCCTCCTGAGGGGCCCGCGGGCGCCGAGGCCTTCGCGGGGCTTCTCCCGCCTCGGGAGTCCAGAATTCCCTCCAATTCCCTCCAGTTCCCTCCAATTCCCTCCAATTCCTTCTCTCCGCGACTCCCTGGTGTTAGTTTCTAGGGTTGAAGCGAGGGGATGGAGTTTGGGGGAGCTCGGTGTGAGGTGAATTGATCCCACAAAAATCACCAAATAGCCAAGAAACCACTCAAATCCAGCTCCGGTTTCCACCACTTTATTCCCAAAAGGAATAATCCCGTCATTCCATCGTTCCATGATGTTGTTTTCCAGGGTCGAGGGAGTTTGAGAGAGCTCAGAATCACCCCCATCCCTCCCCACTCAGGTCCTTTTTCCCATTAAAAAAATAAATTGTTCCCCCCCAAAAAAATAATGAAAAAAAAAAAAAAAGCCCAAAACACACCCAAATCTGTCTCCGTTTTCCAACACTTTATTCCCAAAAAAACCACCAAGCCACAGAAGGCAACTGGAATGGGGGGATGGGGGGGAAAGCCAAAAAAAAAAAGAGGGAATAATGAAATCATCAGATAATTTCAGTGGTTTAAAGGCATTTTTTTTTTCCAATTTTTTCAGCCCAGTTCCGTGGGAGAATTCCCAAAAAAAAAAATTCTGGATTTGGCTGCAAACGGTGTCAGTGAAGGCAGTTGATGAAGAAAGGAAAGATTTTCAGAAGGGGGAAGGATTTGAGGGGGAAAAGAAGGATTTTGGGGACGTGGGGAAGGATTTGGGGGAAATAAAGGATTTTGGGGGACGGAGAGATTTGGGGGGGGTGGGGGGGGGGATTTTTGGGGGGGGGGGGGGGGGGTTTGGGGGGGGGTGGTGAAGGATTTCAGGTGGGATACGAAGGATTTTAGGGCCGAAAAAAAGAATTTTAGGGTTGAAGGGTTTTTGGGACAGTGAAGCATTTTGGGGTGGAATATGAAGGATTTTGGGACGGTGAAGCATTTTGGGGAGGAATACGAAGAATTTTAGGGTAGAATGAAGGATTTGGGGTGGGATAGGAAGGATTTTGGGGTGGGATGGGAACCATTCGATGCTTGAAACAAAACATCTGGGACACAACGAAGCCTTTTGGGGTGAAATGGGGCCTTTTGGGGTGAAATGGGGCCTTTTGGGGTAAAATGGAGCCTTTTGGGGGGAAATGGAGCCTTTTGGGGGGAAATGGAGCCTTTTGGGGTGAAATGGGGCCTTTTGGGGTGAAATGGGGCCTTTTGGGGTGAAATGGAGCCTTTTGGGGTG
>NW_020888551.1:0-576 GCF_003945725.1 Corapipo altera
TGAGGTACTGAGAGAAGATTGAAGCAGCTGCTGAAGAAGTCAGAAGCCAAACTGCAAGTGCCTTGAAGCATTGCTGGGCCCCACTGAGGGCAGGCACTGACAAAGCCTCCCCAGGGACTCCTTGGAGCAGCTCCTTGGAGGCCAGGAGTGCAGGCAGACAAAGGCTCTGGGCAGGCCCCTGCAATGCTGAGCAAAGCCTGCCTTGGTTTTGTGGAGCACAAAGGCCAAGGCCTGAGCCCCAGGCCCTGGCCCAGCAGATCCTGTCCCTCCCGGCTGGCTCAGGGCTGTTTGGGGGGCACTGGGATGGGAGGGGGAGGAACAATAAAGGCCCAAAACTAGGCAACCCCTTCCAGGCTCCTGAGGGAGGGGCGAGGCAGAAACCAAGGGCAGAACCTGCCAGGCAAGTTGGTTGTGGTGGCCTGAGTGGCAGAGGCAGCTGCCAGAGGCAAGGGGACAAAGGCCTGGGTGCCTTTGGGCCTTGCAGCTCTGCCCAAGCCCTTGGCCATCTCTCCTGCAGGCTGTCCTGCCCTGGCCCTGCTGCTGCTCTGGCCTTGCAGGCTGCACACACCCCTCCTG
>NW_020888551.1:676-2796 GCF_003945725.1 Corapipo altera
AGACAGACCAGTCCAGATGTGGTGACCCCAGGGCTGAGTCCAGGGGGGTGACAACTCCCTTGTCTGGGTGCCCACACTCCCCCCAAGGCAGCCCCATGTGCAGTTGGCCTTAAATCAAGGGGCCATTCTGATTCTTTGTAACGTCACGGAATCAAGTGGCACTGTGACACTGCAGGGCCTCATGGAACCAAAGGAATGCAGGGACACTGTGGAATCTCATGGAACCAAGGGCCCACTGTGACATGTGGGGTCTCTTTGGAACCAAAGGAACTCTGAGATATCTCAGACCCTCCTGGACCCAAGGGGCCACTGTGCCTCCCCAGAACTCCATGGAATCAAGCAGAGTCGATGCCTCTCCCCCACCACTACAGGGACCGTTGTCGCCGGCTCTGCCCCACTTGGACACCTCTGGAGTCAGCGTGTTCTTGGGCAGCACAACTGATCTCAGACCAGAGAGTTTCCCACATTTTGCTTTGCCCCCTCTTTTCCCCTGGTTTTTTTTTTCCTGTTCTTTGTTCATTCAGTGGGAAAAGGGGGAAGGGAGGCATGTGTTGATCCCTGTTTGTATCTGTTTAGAAAAGGAAGCTGGGGCAGGGGGGAGAGAGGAGGCAATTTCTCTCTCTGCTGTTGCTTTGAACTGTTTTTTTGGTATTGTTGTTTTTGCTGCTATATTTCTTGAAAATGAACTCTTATTTTTTTCACTTATACCTCCTTGTATTTTGTCTCCCTGTAGTGGTGGGTAATAAAAGAGGAGTGAGTTCACTTTATTGGAGTTCCCTTCCCAATATGTGCCTTTAAACCAGGACAGGTTTCTCAAGGGCTTCCTGAAATTTGGCATCGTCCAGAAAAGAACTGAAAACACATTATCTTCCACTGTAGAGAGAGATCTTCTACACTGGTGTTCAAGGGCTGGTCACTGAGGGATTTCATCAGGAAGTTGCTGCCAAGAGGACTTTGTACCATGGATTTGATTTGACACTCTTCATTCAGCCAACTTTCCATCCACCACACCTTCCACTTCTTCAGTCTTGCTCTCACCAGTCTGGCCATAAGGAGACCACAGGAGACCATGTCAAGGACCTTGATAAAGTCTGGGTACAAAACATCCCCTTCTATTCCCTCCCACAGGGGTTCTGCAATCCCTGCCTTGTCCTTCCCATGCCTGGCAATGGCTGCAGGAGGACTTGTCATATTCCCTTCCCTGCTGAGCCTGAACAGTCTGGAACTCTGCCAACCCTCCTTGCTGCCCTGTTTGCAGACTGCTTCCATGTCTGCCTTTGCCAAGGCCCCAGGAAGCTCTGGGATGGCTCTGGCCTTTCCAAGGGTTTGGGAGAGGTCTCCCAGTGACACTGCCCAGCCTTCTCAGTAGCGCTGACACCAACACCTTTTCCATACCCCACACTTCCAGAGGAGTGCTCAGGACACAACACAGGTTGTCCTGGTGGTTCTGGAGAATGAGAAGGGATTTCTTCCTCCAGGCCAACCCCTCCAATTGGATTTGAGTGCAGCTGAAAGGTTTGCTCAGCATTTTCCTCAGTGCCTCCCTGAAGGTTTCTGGCCCTCAGGCTGGAGCTGAGGGGGTTGGGCAGGTGCCTGAGGAGGGGGTAGAACAAGGGTTGTGTCCAACTGCGCCAGGAGGGCTGTGCTGGGCAGGGATGAGGAGGCTGCAGAAAACAGTGGCACTGGGGAGGTGAGAGGAGCAGCTGGAGAGACCTTGTGCCTGCCCACGCTGGGCAGGAGCTGCCCCAGGATGGCAGCTCTGAAGCACTCACAGGATGTCCCTGGGAACAGGAGGGGAAAAGTGGATCTGAAAATGAAACCTGGAAAGCAGAGAGCAGCAGTGTCATGGTGTCACTGCAGGGGAGTTCCAGCCCCGGAGGAAGGTCACAGAAGAAGTGACCCAGTCCATGCAGTGGCCTCAGAAGATCCCACAGCATCCTGGAGATGTTGGAAGGGAGCCCAGCTCTGCTTCACAAGTTCCCAGGGCCTGTCCCTGCCTGTGCTGCAAGGGCTTCCAGCCCTCAGGACTGTGCTCAGAGAGCACTCAGGCCTTACAGTGAGAAAGGGGCTCAGGAGGACAGTGTGGAAGTGGCAAGAGAGCAGCTCTGCAAAGACCAAGC
>NW_020888552.1:0-2795 GCF_003945725.1 Corapipo altera
CTTCCCGGCACCAACCTGGAATTCCAAGTGGGAATGACTTCCCAGGGCAAAATGCACCCTGGATCAGCTTGGAATTCTCCCCCTAAGGATTCATTCCCCTTCCCAAACTTCCAGGAAGTTCCTCAGCAGGTCCCAGCCCACCCTCATCCCATTGTCCCAGTAATTATCCCATTAATTATCCATATGATCCTCAATAGCCTCATCCTGGCTTTATATTCCATCCCTTTTCCAACACTCCAGCTCTGGGAAAAGTGGGAATTCTGCCCTTCCAGAGGGGATCACCTGCTCCTGGCTCTTCACACCCATCCCACTCATCCCAATTTTTCCTCTGTCTTTTCCTCCTGTTCTTCCTCCTTCTCCTCTTCCCCCCTTTTTCTCCCTCTTTTCCTCCTTCTCTTCTTCCTTCTTTTCTCCCTTTTCCTCCCCCTCTTCCTCTCTTTTCCTCCCCCCTTTCCTCCTTTTCTTCCTCCCCCTCTTCCTCTTTCTCTTCTTCCTTTTCTTCCCCCTTTCCTCCTCCTTTTCCTCCTTCTCTTCCTCCTCTCCCTCTTCTCCCTTTTCCTTCCCCTCTTCCTCCTTCTCCTTTTTCTCCTCCTTTTCCTCCTTCTCTTCTTCCCCCTCTTCCTCCTCCTCTTCCTCCCCCTTCCCTCCTTCTCCTCTTCCCCCCTTTTCTCCCCCTTTTCCTCCTTCTTTTCCTCCTTGTCTTCTTCCTTTTCCTTCCTCTGTTCCTCTCCTTCTTCCTCCTTCTCTTCTTCCTTCTCTTCCTCCATTTCCTCCTCCTTTTCCTCCTTCTCTTCCTCCCCCTCTTCCTCTTTCTCCTCCTCCTTCTCCTCTTCCCCCTTTCCTCTTTCTTTTCCTCCTCCTTTTCCTCCCCCTCTTCCTCCTCCTTCTCTTCCTCCTTCTTTTCCTCCCCCCTTCCCTCCTTCTCTTTCTTCCCCTCTTCCTCCCCCGTCCTCCCCCTCTTCCTCCTTCTCTTCCTCCCTTTCCTCCTTCTTTTCCTCCTCCCCCTCTTCCTCCTTCTCTTCCTCCTTCTCCTCTTCCCCCCTTCCTCCCCCTCTTCCACCTGCTCCTCTTCCTGCTCCTTTTCCTCCTTCTCCTCCTCCTCTTCCTCCTTCTCCTCCTTTTCCTCCTCCTCTTCCTCCTCCTCTTCCTCCCCCCTCTTCCTCCCTTTCCTCCCCCTTTTCCCCCTCCTCTTCCTCTCCCTTTTCCTCCTCCTCTTCCTCCTCCTTTCCCTCCCCCTCTTCCTCCTTCTCTTCCCCTCTTTCCTCCCCATTTCCTTCCTTCTCCTCCTTCCCCTCTTCCCCCCTTTCCTCCTTCTCTTCCTCCTCCCCCTCTTCCTCCTTCTCCTCTTCCCCCTTTCCTTCTTCTCTTCCTCCTCCTTCTCCTCCTTCTCTTCCTCCCCCTTTTCCTTTTTCTCTTCTTCCTTCTCCTCTTTCCCCCTTTCCTCCCCCTCTTCCTCCTTTTCCTCCTCCTTTTCTTCCCCCTCTTCCTCCCCCTTTTCCTCCTCCTTTTCCTCCTTCTCTTCCTCCTCTTCCCCCCTTTCCTCCCCATTTTCCTCCTCTTCCTCCCCCCTTTCCTCCTCCTCTTCCTCCTCCTCTTCCTGCTCCTTTTCCTCCTTCTCTTCCTCCCCCTTTTCCTCCTTTTCCTCTTCCTCCCTCTCCTCCCCCTCTTCCCCCTTTTCCCCCTCCTCCTCCTTCTCTTCCTCCCCCTTTTCCTTTTTCTCTTCTTCCTTCTCCTCTTCCCCCCTTTCTCCCCCTCTTCCTCCTTCTCTTCCTCCTTCTTTTCCTGCTCCTTTTCCTCTTTCTCTTCCTCCTCCTCTTCCTCCTCCCCTTTTCCTCCTCCTCCTCTTCCTCCCTCTCCTCCCCCTCCCCGTTCCCGCGGTGCCGGGATCGTTTCCCCCGGGATCGGGATCCTCCCAGACCGGGATAAACCCGGGAATAAATCCGGGTGCTCCACCACCAAAAACCCCCTGGAATCCTTTCCCACCCCTCCCCCGGGAGCCGGGAATCCTTTCCCAGCCTCGGGCCGCTCTTTTCCCGGGATACCACAACTATTTTATCCCCTTTTTATCCCTTTTGACCTTTTTCATCCCCTTTTTAGTCTCTTTTTTATCCCCTTTTTACCCTCTTTTTTATCCCTTTTTATCCCCCTTTTATCTCCTTTTCATTTCATTTTTTATCCACTTTTTATTCCCTCTTTTTGTCCCCTTTTTATTCCCTTTTAATCACCTTTTAATGCCTATTTCTCCCTTTTTTATCCCCATTTTTATCCCTTTTTCTCCCTTTTTTATCCCCATTTTTATCCCTTTTTTATCCCTTTTTATCCCTTTTTAATCTCCCTTTTTATTCTCATTTTATCCCTTTTTATCCCTTTTTTATCTCATCTTTTTATCCACTTTTTATTCCCTTATTTTGTCCCGCTTTTATTCCCTTTTAATCACCTTTTAATCCCTTTTTCTCCCTTTTTTATCCCCATTTTTATCCCTTTTTTATCCCTTTTTATCCCTTTTTAATCTCCCTTTTTATTCTCATTTTATCCCTTTTTATCCCCTTTTTAACTCATTTTTTATCCACTTTTTATTCCCTTTTTTGTCCCCTTTTTATTCTCTTTTAATCACCTTTTAATCCCTTTTTCTCCCTTTTTTATCCCCATTTTTATCCCTTTTTTATCCCTTTTTATCCCTTTTTAATCTCCCTTTTTAATCTCCCTTTTTATTCTCATTTTATCCCTTTTTATCCCCTTTTTAACTCTTTTTTTATCCACTTTTTATTCCCTTTTTTGTCCCCTTTTTATTCTCT
>NW_020888553.1:0-2792 GCF_003945725.1 Corapipo altera
CCACAGGCACAGGTGTACACACGTACAAAGGTACAGGGCAGTGCACAAGGAGGCTCTTGCACAGCTTCACACTGAAATACCTGTGTGCATATATACACATGTACAAAGGCTGCACCAAAACACAGCCGTGTATCTGTGCACGCTGAAGGACAGCGTTCAAGGCCAGGGGGAATGAGGCTCCAAGCCTTCGGCTGCAGGTGTTGGGGGGTTGGAACTGGATGATCTTCAAGGTCCCTTCCCACTCACCCCATCCCGCGGCTCTGTGACACATGTCCATGGCCCAGGGACACCCCGCGGTGCCCCCGCCCAACCGTGTCCCCCCACACACGGACACAACCCGTGCACAGGGCTCGTCCCGTGGCCCCCCCGCCGCTCCCGCGGGGAGCAGGACGTGCTCTCCCGGCGGCGATCCCGGAGCTCCGACCCCCTGCGCTGCCTGGCAGAGGGTGCCGGGGGCCTTCGGGGCCGCTCGGGAGCGCGGTTGTTCCGCACACGGAGACGCTTTTCTCCCTCAGCACGTCCCGTGTAACAGCTGCTGGGCTTGCACTGCCTGTGCCAGGGGTAGAACCATCCCTGTAAGGTCACTTGATCTGATCTGTCACAAAAGCCGTGAAAACATGGAACAAAAGCGTTCTCACAGCAGTGACTGTCCCCCTGGACTCAGCACTGGGGAGGCCACACGTCAAGTTCTGCGTCCAGTTCTGGACCCCTCAGTTTAGGAAGGACATTGAGATGCTGGAGCAGGTCCAGAGAAGGGCAACAGAGCTGGTGAAGGATCTGCAGTGCATGTCCTGTGAGGAGCAGCTGAGGGAGCTGGGGGGGTTTAAGCTGCAGAAAAGGAGGCTCAGGGGAGACCTTGTCACTCTCTACAACCACCTTAAAGGAGGTTGTAGCCAGTGGGGATTGGCCTCTTCTCCCAGGCAACAAGTGACAGGACAACAGGACACAGTCTTAAGTTGTGCCAGGGGAGGTTTCGGGTGGACATGAGGAAGACTTTCTTCACTGAAAGCGTGATTAGATGTGGGAATGGACTGCCCAGGGAGGGGGTCGAGTCACTGTCCTTGGAGGTGTTTAAGAAACAACTGCATATGGCACTTGATGCCATGGTCTAGTTGATATGGTGGTGTTGGGTCATAGATTGGACTTGATGATCTCAGAGGTCTTTTCCGACCTAATTAATTCTGTGATTCTGTGAACTGGGATACAGTCTTTTTCAGCATGATGCTCCAAAGGGCCACAGCAGACCCGATGATCAGGACGGTATCTACATTCAATATTGTACTGATGGAAGCCTTTTCAATCTAAGGCGACTGAAGGCCCACACTAAGACCTTAAACCATCTTGTCCGGGAGCTGCTTTATGCTGATGACGCCACCCTTGTTGCTCACACAGAAGCAGCTCTGCAGCGTTTAACATCCTGCTTTGCAGACGCTACTGAGCTCTTTGGGCTGGAAGTCAGCTTAAAGAAGACAGAAGTTCTCTATCAACAGCACCTCAGGAAGTCTTCCATCATCCCCATATCACCATTGGCCAATCAGAGCTCAAATCAGCCCAGCAGTTTAATTACCTGGGTAGCCTCATCTCCTCAGATGGTAAGATTGATGGGGAGATAGACAACAGGTTAGCAAAGGCATAGAGAGTTTTGGAAAGCTTCATAAAAGAGTTTGGCAAAATAAACACCTGAAGAAAAGTACAAAGATCAGTGTTTAAAGAGCCATTGTGCTGTCTACTCTCTTATACGGATCTGAATCATGGGTCATCTACCGCCACCACCTGCGACTCCTTGAACGCTTCCATCAACGCTGCCTCCGTACAATCCTAAACATCCACTGGTCAGATTATGTGACCAATACATCTGTTCTGGAACAAGCAGCAGTCACAAGTATTGAGGCCATGTTACTGAGAACACAGCTGCGATGGGCAGGGCACATCTCCAGGATGAAGGACCACCACCTCCCTAATATCCTGCTTTATGGTGAACTTGCCACTGGCTGCCGCAAGAGAGGAGCCCCAAAGAAAAGATACAAGGACTCCCTGAAACAACATCTCAGCCTTGGCCATATTGGTCATCATAACTGGTCTACTCTGGCCTCCAATCGGGAGGCCTGGAGACACAGCATCTATAACACTGCTGATGCTTTTGAGAACGCACGCAGGATCACCCTTGAGGAGAAAAGACAGCGCAGAAAGAATCGTGCCTTGCAGAATATACAACCTAAGGAGTCTTTCTGCTGTGCCTTTTGCAACCAGACATGTCTATCTCATATTGACCTTTTTAGCCACCAATGAGCTTACAACAAACGTGGGTAGAGCCCTTCCCAAATCTTTGTTCACGAAGCCCAGCCATGATGGGTATTCTTACTGGATATGACTGTGATATATGTACATCTATATTTTTGTTCTAGCTCTGCTATTTGTTTTTTTTTTTCTCTCTGGGAAGTAAGATTTTTCGCTGGGTCTTGGGGACTAAGCAGGAAACCAGGTCCAAAGCAACACACGGCTGCAGCACAGGGCTTGCTGCCGTGTCACCTCCTGGGGTGCTGGGCCTGGGAGGACACAGGGGTCACAGAGCGGGGCACCGTCTGGGGACACAGGGAGAACTGTGGCTACCCAGGTTGGAGAAGAGAAGGGTTTGGGGTGACCTTGTAACCCCTTCCAGTTCCTAAAAGAGGCTCCAAGGGAGCTAGAGAGGGATTTTGGATGAGGGCCTGGAGTGACAGGACAAGGGGGAATAGCTTCACAGCGGCAGAGGGCAGGGTGACACTGGCAGTGGCCCTGAAATGGGGTGAGAA
>NW_020888554.1:0-2789 GCF_003945725.1 Corapipo altera
AGGACAAAGGGCACCGAAAGAGTCAGGACCACACGGAGAAGAATTTTAAGAGAATGTCAAGGGGTGCAGTAGTGGAAGTGTCCATTAGAATTTGCTGGAGAGAGGAGTGCGGGAAAGAGGTGGATTGGTGGAGTCACTGAAGAACGGAAAGTTGAGGGACTAAGTAAAGCAAGAGAGAAAAGAAAGTAGGAAACGGGAAATGCGGGCTGCAGGTGTTCTGAAATACAGAGAGTAACGCAAGGAAAGAGGAACGGCTCGACACAAATAAGAGCGGTGAGTATTCCGAGGGAGTGCTTTAGAGGAACGGAAGGGAGGATAGTTCGGAGACTGAACTCCGTGAAGAACCTGCCAGGAAGAACGGCAGCCTCGAAGGACCTGCACGGGTACCCCTGCTGCGACCCCCACGGTCCCCGACCGCCAACCGTGCGCACCGAACAGAACCGCGACCAGCGCCGCCAGCCCCGTTCCCCATCAGCGTCGAATGCGCCGATCCGCCGCCCGACCTCTCTCTGCCCGCTACAGCCCCGGCTCTCTGCTCACGCCGAGTCGCCTCCTCTCAGTCTCCTCTCCTTCCTCTGCCTTCCTCTCCCTCCCCTGCCCTCCTCAGACAGTTTCGCCCCAGCACTGTTCCCCTCAACCTACTGCAGATGTGTTAGTTCCAACATATCTAGTTCATGTGCTAAAGCCTGTTCGCTGGTCATCTGAGCAAGAGGAGAAGGAGTAGGGTCACAGCAGTGTTCACTCACAGAGACTGCATCTCCATGAAGTCCAAAGGAACTTGGAGATGCCATTCAACGTCCGAGCTTTCTCTGGGGAAAAAGTACTGGGGAGGGAGAAGAAGGCAGAGGAGGCAGAAAGGAGACGGTCCAACCGGAGCAGAGAGCCAGGGCTGTCGGGGGCAGCGAGAGGCCGGCGGTGGATTGGCACATTCGGCGCTGGCGGGGAATGGGATTCCTTGTGCTGGTCGCGGTTCTGCTCGGTGCACACGGTTGGCGACCGGGGACCCTGGGGGTCGCTGTAGGGGTACCCGTGCAGGTCCTTTGAGGCTGTCGTTCTTCCTAGCAGGTTCTTCACGGATCTCAGTCTCCGAACTATACTCCCGTCCGTTCCTCTCTCTGCTCCCTAAAGCATTCCCTCGGAACACTCACGGGTCTTTTCATTGTTCGGAGACTGAGCTCGGTGAAGAACTTACCAGGCAGGACGGTAGCCTCGAAGGACCTGCACGACCACACTTCCTGCGGCCCCCACGGTCCCCGACCGCCAACCGTGCGCACCCAGCAGAACCGCGGCCAGAGCAACCAGTCCCACTCCCCATCAGAGCCGTATTCGCCGATCCGTCGCCCGACCTCTCGCTGCCCCCGACATCCCCGGCTCTCTGCTCCAGCCGGACCGTCTCCTTTCAGCCTCCTCTGCCTTCTTCTCCCTCCCCAGCGCTTTTTCCCCAGAGAAAGCTCGGACGTGGAATGGCATCCCCAAGTTGCTTCGGACTTCATGGAGATGCAGTCTCCGTGAGTGAACACTGCTGTGACCCTCCTCCTTCTTTTCTTACTCACAGGAGCAGGGACCAGGTTTTTGCACATGAATTAGATATGTTGGAACTAACACATCTGCAGTAGGTTGAGGGGAACAGTGTCGGGGCGAAACTGTCTGAGGAGGGCAGGGGACGGAAAGGAAGGCAGAGGAGGGAGAGGAGGTGGAAAGGATGTGGTCTGGTGGGAGCAGCGAACCGGGACTGTCGGGGCCAGCGAGAGGCCGGGCGGCGGATCGGCACATTCGACGCAGGTGGGGAGCGGGGCTGGCGACGCTGGCCGCTGTTCTGCTCTGTGCGCACGGCTGGCGACTGGGGACCGCCGCCAGCAGAAGTGCTCCTGCTGCCAGCAGGGATACTTCCCGAGACAGACCAGGAGAGGTTATACCGGGCTGCCGAGCCCGGAGGGATGTTCTGCCTCTCGTGCTCTCGACCGCCCCGCCGCCCTGCTGCCACCGCTCTCGTCTGCTCTCCGCATCCAGTCTGCACCTGACGAGAGCATGAGAGGCACCTGGTAAACTGCCGGGGTGGAGCTGGTAGATGAGCGCAGGGGAGGGAGAAGAAGGCAGAGGAGGGGGAGGAGGCGGAGAGGTGGTGGCCCGGTCGGAGCAGAGAGCCGGGGCTGCCGGGAGCAGCGAGAGGCCGGGTGGCGGATCAACCCATTCGGCGCTGGCGGGAAATGGGGTTGGTTGCGCTGGCCGCGGTTCTGCTCGGTGCGCACGGCTGGTGGCCGGGGACCGTGGGGACCGCGGCAGGGGTGGTCGTGCAGGTCCCTCGAGCCTGCCGTCCTGCCTGGTAAGTTCTTCACAGAACTCAGTCTCCGAACTATCCTCCCGTCCGTCCCTCCCTCTGCTCCCTTAAGCATTCCCTCGGAACACTCACCGGTCTTTTCATTGTCGAGTCGTTCCTCTTTCCTTGCTTTACTCTCTGTCCTTCAGAGAACTCGTGCAGTCCGTGCTCTGGCACCGGCAGCTCTCTGGACCCTTTAGCAGCGCGTGCAGGGAGTTCGGGGCTGTGGCCCGGGAGCTGCCGGTAGAAAGGGATAAAATTGCCGAGTCGTGTTTTGGCGTTTTAGCACTCGATGGTGATTTCTCTGACCTCCGTTTCCTCTACCAACGTTGTCCTGCTGCACGTGGGCTCTGCCTGCAGACACTGGCAGGGAGATAAAGAGGAAAAGCCTTCAGAATTGCTTTTTGCACTGGAGGTTGTTTCCTAGGACAAAGGGCACCGAAAGAGTCAGGACCACACGGAGAAGAATTTT
>NW_020888555.1:0-713 GCF_003945725.1 Corapipo altera
AGGCCTAAAAATCCAGAGACTGTTTTTCTTGGATTGGGGTCCGAGTCGGGCCCAAATCCCGACTCTTTGTCTTCCCTCTGGAATAAACTTTGGGAAGACACCCAACCTGACCTTTTCCATGTTTATTATCCCATGGGTGTTGCCATGGAGACGCTCCAAGCCCCCCAGAAAGGCCTCAGCGAGGCCTCAAGGCCTAAAAATCCAGAGGCCGTTTTTCTGGGATTGGGATCCGAGTCGGGCCCAAATCCCGACTCTTTGTCTTCCCTCTGGAAAAACCATTGGGAAGACACTTTTTCCATGCTTATTATCCCAGGGGTGGTGCCATGGAGACACTCCGAGTCCCCCAAAAAGGCCTCGGCGAGGCCTCAAGGCCTAAAAATCCAGAGGCCGTTTTTCTGGGATTAAGATCCGAGTTGGACCTAAAACCTGGTTTTTTGTTTTCCCTCTGGAAAAACCATCGGGAAGACACTTTTTCCATGTTTATTATCCCAGGGGTGTTGCCATGGAAACACTCCAAGACCCCCAAAAAGGCCTCGTTGAGGCCTCAAGGCCTAAAAATCCAGAGACCGTTTTTCTGGGATTGGGATCCGAGCCGGGCCCAAATCCCGACTCTTTGTCTTCCCTCTGGAAAAACCCTCAGGAAGACACTTTTTCCATGCTTATTACCCCGGGAGCGTTGCCATGGAGACGCTCCAAACCCCCCAAAAAGGCCT
>NW_020888555.1:813-1144 GCF_003945725.1 Corapipo altera
TCTGGAATAACCATTGGGAAGACACCCAACCTGACCTTTTCCATGTTTATTATCCCGGGGTGTTGCCATGGAGACGCTCCAAACCCCCCAAAAAGGCCTCGGCGAGGCCTCAAGGCCTAAAAATCCAGAGGTCGTTTTTCTGGGATTGAGATCCGAGTCGGGCCCGAATCCCGACTCTTTGTCTTCCGTCTGGAATAAACTTTGGGAAGACACCCAACCTGACCTTTTCCATGTTTATTATCCCGGGGGCGTTGCCATGGAGACGCTCCGAGCCCCCCAAAAATGCCTCGGCGAGGCCTCAAGGCCTAAAAATCCAGAGACCGTTTTTCTG
>NW_020888555.1:1244-1801 GCF_003945725.1 Corapipo altera
CGAGGCCTCAAGGCCTAAAAATCCAGAGGTCGTTTTTCTGGGATTGAGATCCGAGTCGGGCCCGAATCCCGACTCTTTGTCTTCCCTCTGGAATAAACTTTGGGAAGACACCCAACCTGACCTTTTCCATGTTTATTATCCCATGGGTGTTGCCATGGAGACGCTCCAAGCCCCCCAGAAAGGCCTCAGCGAGGCCTCAAGGCCTAAAAATCCAGAGGCCGTTTTTCTGGGATTGGGATCCGAGTCGGGCCCAAATCCCGACTCTTTGTCTTCCCTCTGGAAAAACCATCGGGAAGACACTTTTTCCATGGTTATTACCCCGGGAGTGTTGCCATGGAGACGCTCCAAACCCCCCAAAAAGGCCTCGGCGAGGTCTCAAGGCCTAAAAATCCAGAGACCGTTTTTCTGGGATTGGGATCCGAGTCGGGCCTAAAACCTGGTTTTTTGTTTTCCCTCTGGAAAAACCATCGGGAAGACACTTTTTCCATGTTTATTATCCCAGGGTTGTTACCATGGAGACGCTCCAAGCCCCCCAAAAAGGCCTCGGTGAGGCCTCA
>NW_020888555.1:1901-2789 GCF_003945725.1 Corapipo altera
GCTTATTATCCCAGGAGCGTTGCCATGGAGACGCTCCAAACCCCCCAAAAAGGTCTCGCCGAGGCCTCAAGGCCTAAAAATCCAGAGGCTGTTTTTCTTGGATTGGGGTCCGAGTCGGGCCTAAATCCTGACTCTTTGTTTTCCCTCTGGAAAAACCGTCGGGAAGACACTTTTTCCATGCTTATTATCCCAGGGTTGTTACCATGGAGACGCTCCAAGCCCCGCAAAAAGGCCTCGGTGAGGCCTCAAGGCCTAAAAATCCAGAGGTTGTTTTTCTGGGATTGGGATCCGAGTCGGGCCTAAAACCTGGCTTTTTGTTTTCCCTCTGGAAAAACCATCGGGAAGACACTTATTCCATGTTTATTATCCCAGGGTTGTTGCCATGGAGACACTCCAAGACCCCCAAAAAGGCCTCGGCGAGGCCTCAAGGCCCAAAAATCCAGAGGCCGTTTTTCTGGGATTGAGATCTGAGTCGGGCCTAAAACCTGGTTTTTTGTTTTCCCTCTGGAAAAACCATTGGGAAGACACTTTTTCCATGGTTATTACCCCGGGAGCGTTGCCATGGAGACACTCCAAACCCCCCAAAAAGGCCTCGCCGAGGCCTCAAGGCCTAAAAATCCAGAGGTTGTTTTTCTTGGATTGGGGTCCGAGCCGGGCCCAAATCCCGACTCTTTGTCTTCCCTCTGGAAAATTCATCGGGAAGACACTTATTCCATGCTTATTACCCCAGGAGCGTTGCCATGGAGACGCTCCAAACCCCCCAAAAAGACCTTGGTGAGGCCTCAAGGCCTAAAAATCCAGAGGCCGTTTTCCTGGGATTGAGATCCGAGTCGGGCCTAAAACCTGACTTTTTGTTTTCCCTCTGGAAAAACCCTCGGGAAGACACTT
>NW_020888556.1:0-2788 GCF_003945725.1 Corapipo altera
GGAGAGCATGAGGAGCTCCTGGAATGGGAATGTTGGGAATGTTGGGATATGGCCTGGGAGTGTCCGAGTGCTTGGGAAGGATGGAGAGCATGAGGCCCTCCTGGAATGGGAATGCTGGGATATGGAATGTTGGGATATGGCCTGGCAGTGTCCACCCAAACCATTCTGGGATAAAGGACACTCAGGATCCATTCAGAGGGATTTTTCTGGAATGTGGGGATGGAAAAGGCAGGAAAGGGGAAGGGAGACCCTGCCCTGAGCCCCGAGATTCCCAGGGAACCCCCTTGTTCCCGGAACTCCTTCCCAGGGAGGAGTTGGGCTGGGGATGGATCCAATGGCAGGGGATGGATCCAGGTTGGGAGAGCTGGGAATGGCCAGGCTGGAGAAGGGAAGGATCCCGGGAGAGCTTGGAGAACATTCCAGAGCCTGAAGGGGCTCCAGGAGAGCGGGAGAGGGATTTGGGATCAGGGCCTGGAATGACAGGCCCCAGGGAATGGATCCCAGTGGGAAAGGGGAGATTTGGGGGGGAGATTGGGAAGGGATTCCTGGCTGGGAGGGTGGGGAGGGGCTGGGCTGGAATTCCCAGAGAAGCTGTGGCTGCCCCTGGATCCCTGGGAGTGTCCAAGGTGCTCCAGGAGGATCAGCCCGGCTCGGGAACATCATTCCCTGCTGTCCCTGCAGCTCCGGAGCAGGGATGGATCCATGACGGATCCGCCCCAGCCGTGCCTCGGGATTTGCGTTAAACCTCGGGAAGGTGGAGAACGAGGAGGGTTTTCCCACGGGAATGTGTTGCCGGAGGAACGGCCCCGTGTCCCTGCCCTTATTCCCAGTGGGATACAGGAGCTTCCCAGCTCCTCCCATCTCCCGTTATCCTTGGCACTGCTGGATGTCCTGGATGATGGATCCAGCTCCGGAATCCCTCCCTGCCCCCTCAGCCCTCATCCAGCTTTTCCCACCAGATTCCAGGTTGAATTTTAGCCCCATTCCCAAAAGAATGAGAAATCCCAGGAAAAACCACCCCGGTGCCTTCCCAGACTCCTCCAAAGCTGGGAAGGGTCGCTGGGAGCATCCCGTGGGATTTTCCCACAAAACCCAAACCCCTCCCTGGATCCAACCCCTTACTGGACACAGGAGAATCCACTGGGATTTCGGGAAGAGGACATTGGAAGCCAGGGATGGGACAGGGACCTGCTGGCCCCTATGGATGGGACAGGGATGTCCCTATGGATGAGACAGGAATGTCCCCATGGATGGGGACAGGAATGTCCCTATGGATGGGACAGGGATCTGCTGTGTCCCTATGGATGGGGACAGGAATGTCCCTATGGATGGGACAGGGACCTGCTGTGTCCCTATGGATAGGGACAGGGATGTCCCTATGGATGGGACAGGGATCTGCTGTGTCCCTATGGATGGGACAGGAATGTCCCTATGGATGGGACAGGGACCTGCTGTGTCCCTTTGGATTGGACAGGAATGTCCCTATGGATGGGACAGGGATATTCCTATGGATGGGACAAGAATGTCCCTGTGGTTTGGACAGGGATATCCCTATGGATGGGACAGGAATGTCCTTATGGATTGGACAGGGACGTCCCTATGGATGGGACAGGGATATTCCTATGGATGGGACAAGAATGTCCCTGTGGATGGGACAGGAATGACCGTATGGATGGGACAGGGACCTGCTGTGTCCCTATGGATGGGACAGGGATATCCCTACGGATGGGACAGGAATGTCCCTATGGATGGGACAGGAAGGACCCTATGGATGGGACAGGAATGTCCCTATGGATGGGACAGGGACCTGCTGTGTTCCTATGGATGGGACAGGGATATCCCTACGGATGGGACAGGAATGTCCCTATGGATGGGACAGGAAGGACCCTATGGATGGGACAGGAATGTCCCTATGGATGGGACAGGGACCTGCTGTGTCCCTATGGATGGGACAGGGATGTCCCTACGGACGGGACAGGGATGACCCTATGGATGGGACAGGAATGTCCCTATGGATGAGACAGGGATCTGCTGTGTCCCTATGGATGGGACAGGGATATCCCTATGGATTGGACAGGGATGTCCCTATGGATGGGGACAGGGATGTCCCTACGGATGGGACAGGGATGACCCTATGGATGGGACAGGGATGTCCTTATGGATTGGACAGGGACGTCCCTATGGATGGGGACAGGG
Organism: Corapipo altera; assembly: GCF_003945725.1. Lineage (NCBI taxonomy): Eukaryota > Metazoa > Chordata > Aves > Passeriformes > Pipridae > Corapipo > Corapipo altera. The sequence continues at coordinate 2,197 of NW_020888556.1, forward strand.
ATGTCCCTACGGATGGGACAGGGATGACCCTATGGATGGGACAGGAATGTCCCTATGGATGGGACAGGGATCTGCTGTGTCCCTATGGATCCATTCCCACTCCTCTTCCCGCTCATCCAAACACCGGGAACACCTCCCTGGCGTCCCCTCCAGCACCTGGAACCCCCCGGAATTCCCAACCCTCCCACCTCCCTCCTCGACATTCCCGCGTCGTTCCCGGCTCCCTTCCCGACCTGCTGCTGGCTCTGCTCCTCCAGGTTGAGCTTGACTTCCAGGGATTGCCGCGCTTCCAGGAACGCCTTCCGGTGCTTCCTGTCGGCCATGTGGTAGGACATGGAGCCCACGGTGATGGCACAGGCGTACAGGGCCACGTTGGAAAGCAGCTGCGGGAAAAATCCGGGAATTCGGGAATCCGGGACGGCCGCGGCCCCCTCGGATCAGCCCCGTCCTCGGGGTTTTATTCCCGTTCCCACCCCAGGAGCTCCGTCCCCATTCCTGCTGGGATCTGGATCCTCTGAGCTCATCTCGGGGTTGGTTTCATTCCCTAAATCAGGGAATTCCATCCCTGTCCTCCCACCAGTGTTCCCATCCC
>NW_020888557.1:0-2787 GCF_003945725.1 Corapipo altera
GGAGGAGGGGGATGGGCCCAGTTGCCCATCAGAAAGTCAAAAGCCTGCAGAAGTCACTTAGAATGCATAAATCATTCACCGTTTCAGTCTCTGACACCCACTATGATCCCAGTTGCCCCCAGTGTGGTTGCTCCAGGATGGATCAGGAATGGGGACCCCTCTGTGCCCCCCCCTTGTGTCACCCTCTTCTGGGGGAGCTTTGGGGGTTCTATATTCTCTATATTCTCAAATAGTTCCACGTTTTGAGAACTGATGTACAGGTGTTAGAGAGCAATTGCTGTGTCCCTTCAGCACTGAATGAAGTAGGGTCACCTCTGGAACCCAACCAACTGCTCCGAGATTTTATTGCCCGGCTTTCGCTGACAGTTTCTGGGGACCCAGAGGAGACAAAGCAGCGCCGACAGGGCAGAGCAGAGGAATCATTGGCCCTGCAGAGTGTAGCAAAGGAGTTTGGGGGAGATCTTCCAATTGCCTGGTCTGGAGAGTTCAGCACGCCTTCTTTTCTGGGAGAAAGAACAGGCCATGAATTTTGGGTCCTTGATTTGAAGGCCTTTTGCCTGCACATAAGGCCCAGCAATGGGAAGGAGGCAGCGTGAGGCTGAGAGGTTTCTGTCCTGGTTTGTGGGCTTGGGTGAGATTGGGCCAGAATGACAGGACGCCTGTAAAATCTGGGCTTTGGGAAAGGTTGGGGAGGGTTGGGAAAGGTGTTCAAAGGGTGGTTTTGCCTGAGGTGTTAAACATGGGAGCGGGTCTATCCTCCCAATTGCCAAGAGAAGAGATGCCAGAAAGCTCCCCTGCAGGCTGTGTTTTAAGGAACAGGAGAAGAGAGCGAGGGTAAGGGGTTTCTTTCCTGGAGGGAAGGGCTGTCGTTCACTTGCAGGAGCCCTGCACTGAAATTGCCAGTCCAACTCCCCAAATTGAACACGGACAAAGATTCCTGCCAGACAAAAAGGGCCAGCACAGAAAGCTCTTGCTGCCCATGGAGTGCCCAGGGTGGCCCCCAAGTGCATGTGAAACCCGAAGGTTGCAGGCTTTCTTTGCTGGGGGAAAGGCCGTGACATCCCAAAGAGTCCCGTGGCAGACAGGTGGGGCTGCACTGTGGGGGGGGTGAGGTGTTGGTTCTTTGGTTTCCAGGGGCTATTCCAGAATGGAGAGGACAGGCTGTGACATCCCAAAGGGGCCCCTGGCACACGGCTGGGGCTGCATTCTGACCTTGTGGGGTGTTGGTTCTTTGGTTTCCAGGGACTATTCCGGAATGGAGAGGAAAGGCCGTGACATCACAATGGGGCCCATGGCACAAAGGTGGGGCTTCACTTGGGGGTTGTAGGGCGTTGGTTCTTTGGTTGCCAGGGCCCATTCCGGAATGGAGAGGACAGGCCGTGACATCACAAAGGAGCCCTTGGCACACGGATGGGGTTGAACTGTCACGTGGTGGGGGCTTGGTTCTTTGGTTTCCAGAGGCTATTCCGGAATGGAGAGGATAGGCCAGAATGGATAGGACAACAAAAGAGCCCAAAGCACATGGGTTGCTCTGCACTGTGGTGGGGGGTGTTGGTTCTTTGGTTGCCAGGGCCTATTCCGGAATGGAGAGGACAGGCTGTGACAAGAAGTGCCTGTCAGAAGGGACGCACAAGAATCTTCTGTGGGCATCTTCTCTGCTCTGCCCTGCACATCTCTGTGCTGGGCTGAAAACTCAGCCTCTCTGCTTCCCTCTCCTAAGGGACTTGTTCTTAGACATCCCTTTCCCCTGCGCTCCTTTCCAAAGCCCTCCCGGCAATTCCCAAGCCTGGACCCGGCTCTCATCCCCTCTCTGCCTCAGAGCCCTCAACTTCTCTTGCAGAGAGCTGGGCCTGTCAATCCACCATCCTTTTGGGTGGCTGTATTGGGGAGGGGTTTGGATCATACTTAATCTGAAACCACGACACCATTGAAAGCTCAACAAAACCAATATTTATTACCAAGAGGTGGCCAACAAAACGAACAAATCCAAAGGAGAGGAAGGAGAGAAACAAGCCCCTAGCACGACCTCCGTTAGTCACCCAGCTGTTGCCCATTAAGTTCTCTCACTGCCCTAGCAGGCCTGTAATTACCCAGAGCAGAAGCTGCATCCTTGGAGAGTCAGTAAGTGGCTTTCCCTGAACCTGTGTACTGTGCTGGGGGAGTCTTTTCCAAATGAGTCTGGGGGCGTCCTTCATCATTATAGTCTTCATTTTCTCCTTCAAGCGACCTTGGAGGATGATTAACCAATCACAGAACACCAATTAAATATAGTTTATACCAAAACTCCCTTCAAGGACAAAGTTCCCATTTTATCAGTGCTTGTTTTCTCACAGCTTTGCAGGGAAAGAACAAACCTGTTGCAGGTGGCTGGGCCAAACACAGACCAAAAGTATCAGCGTAATTAACCCCTGATACATCCCACCACGTGGTCTGTGGTTGGACCATGACACTGGTGAATGACTCAAACAGCATAGTGATGAAGTGTCATCTCCAAAAATGTAAAACAACATAACAACTGAGTAACAGCAAAAGTACAGACAATAATATAATCACATCCATTCCCAGTGAGGAGATCCAAGTGGGTTACAGTGGTCATTTACTTGGAGTCAACAGTACCTGAGATAATCTTTTTCCAGTTGGCAGACCTGGTTTCCAGGTTTGGACAGGTGAACAGGTGTGTCCAATCGTATGGGCCCGGACAACGCGATGAATCTCGGGAATTTCTGCACAATATAAAGTGTAGTACAACAGAACTTCTCATTTCAGAATTTTATAATTTGGATTCAT
>NW_020888558.1:0-2787 GCF_003945725.1 Corapipo altera
GGGGGTGTGCAGGTGGTGGTCACAGGCTACGGCGCTGAGGATGAGGCTGTTGGCCAGGAGGGCAGCCAGGGAGATGGCCAGGAAGAACCAGAAGTGCAGGAGCTGCAGCTCCCGCCTGTCTGCAAATGCCAGGAGGAGGAAGTGGGTGAGGGAGCTGCTGTTGGACATTTGCTGTTCCTTAGGACAGGGTCTGTTCAGAAAAGGAGAGCACAGGGAACAATTAGGACAGCCCCCTCTCAGCAAAGCCAGTGCAGTTCTCAGGGAAATTCCCTCCAAGTCAAGGCATTTCTTTTCTCTGGTTTGTGCTCTCTGAGGGTGCTGTGAGGAGCAGGAGTTCTGCCCATGTGCTGCCAAGGACTCAGCTTTGCTCTGCTGCAGTGCAGACATGGAGCTGGTTTGGGACAGCTCTCATGATCACAGAGGATGTCACATGGAACCCAGCTTTGGTGGAAAAGTTCAATTCCTTTAGTGTTGTCTTGGAGCAATTTGGGCTGCAGAAGAGAGGTACAGTGTACCCTTAAAATAATTTTGACTGGGTTTTTTGGTTACAATCATAACACCTGGGGTGTTTTTTTTAGGGTAAATTTTTCTGACTAGAAATCTGAAGAGTGTTGAGCCAGGACAGGCAGAAAGGCTGAGCATTCCTTTGCTTATTGCAGAGCCAGGAGAGCTGCAGTGCCTCTCAGTCTGTTTCCCATCTGCCCTGCACTTTCCCTTGGGCTGCCTTGAAAAGGACTTCACACACAGATTCATCTTTAAAAACCCCACCAAGATCTGTGCTGAGAGCAGGGCAGTGCTGCTTGAAAGGGCAGCTCTGTGAAGTGTCCCCTGTGCCAGCCCAGAGGTGCAGCTGTGCTGGACAGAGCAGGACAGGAGCCCTCCTGCAGAGAAGCCAAGGGCTGGGACAGGAGAGTGCCCACCCCCAAGGGAAGGCTCAGCACTGCCCAGGATCCTGTGCTCATTTCTGAGACTGCCTGAAAGATTCATCTCTGAGAGTAAAAGAGTTTGAATTTCATTGCAGCCTCCTGAATTGAGAGAACAATGTCTCTGCTACAATGCCTAAGCAGGAAACACACCTCAGAACTAATTCTTTTCCTGTAGCCCCTGTCTTTTCTGAGCTTTGCAAAAGATTCTCCATTCAATATGGTGTAGTGATCTGGAGCTGTGAGCAGGTCTGACCCTGCAACAGTGAGACATGGAAAAGATCCTCCCTCAGCTGCCAGGTTTGCTCCTTGCCCACAGCCCTTCTGCCCCAGCCCTGGGAGCAGCTCCCCAGGCCGGCTGAGAGCTGCCCCTGGCAGGCAGCAGAGTCCCTGCCCAGCACAGCACCCAGGGCTGCAGGACCCTGCTCTGCCCCACAGCCCTGGGCACCCCTGGCTGAACCCCCGATTTCACAGATCTTCCAAAGTGCCCCAAAACAGCCCCCTGCTCACCCATCCTATCAACTGGGGCTGGACCAACTTCTCTTCATAACTTCACATGCAAATTAATTTTTAATAAACCCAAATACTTACAGTCTGATGAGTGCAGGGCAGCACTGTTTAAAAGGGCAGCTTTGTTAAATGTTCTCTGTTCCAGCCCAGCATTGCAGCATTGCCCAGGGGAATCTCTGGCTGTGCAGACTCTGATGGCAACGTCAGAGCAACCTTGAGGAGGCTGGAAAAGTGACCCAGAGCTACATGTAAGGCACAGGTGTGGTCATTTCTGATACTGCCTGGTCTTACCTCCTCTAAGAGAAATAGATTTGGAGTTTCAGTGCCTCCTCCTGAACTGTGAGATTAATTTTTAGGACCAATTTCCCACCCAGAAAACACATATTTGAAGATGAAAAGAACAGGATCCTTCACTTTCAGGTATCCCATGACTGGCTGTGCTTTCTTAAAACTCATCTGAGAAATGTTTTGCAATGATCTGGAGCTATGAGCAGCCCTCACTACCTGCAACCTACTCTAAACAGGTGAAGAGCCCTTCCCTGCCCTCCCAGGGGTTGCTCCTTGCCCACAGCCCTTCTGCCCCAGCCCTGGGAGCAGCTCCCTGGGCCGGCTGAGAGCTGCCCCTGGCAGGCAGCAGAGTCCCTGCCCAAAACAGCCCCTACTCCCCCATTCCATCAGCTGGGGCTGGGCCAGCTTTAGGAGCTGCCTCCAGGAGCTGCCCCTGCACTGCCCTGCAGCCACAGACTCACCATGTGCAGCCCTGCCAAGATTCCTCCTGCAGGGAGCTCTCAGCCCTCCTGCCAGTGCTGAGCCCCTTGAAGCTGTGTCTGTGCCCTGCTGGTGTCCCTGAGCTGCCCTGGCAGTGCCCTCAGCCCTGCTGGGCTGTGCAGAGGAGCTGCTCACCAGCAGAGCTGTCTCTTTGAAGCTATTCTTGGTTGCCAGGAGCTCCCTGTGTGCCAGGAGCCCGGCCCAGCTCAACAGCACAGCAACAGCCCCAGGCATTTAGTGACCCTCAGGGGGGTTTGATGTTGTTTACATGAGACTCAGTCCTTGAGAGGAAGTTCAAACAACTTTTCAAGAAGTAAAAATGAGATTGAAACATTGAAGTTTCTTGTAGTGCTAATGAGTCTCACTGAGGGATACAACTGAGAATGTGTCCCCAGGTTCCAGTTAGAGCAGAAAACTGCAGACAGTGATGACAAGGATGGACAAGCAAGGGAAAGATGGCTCTGATGCTGAATAAACCTTGACTTGTTTCCTTAATCCACCGGGTCAAGCCCTGACCCCCAGCCCCTGGGAAGGTAGACCCTGTCCCTGCCTCATTCCTCAGGGCTCTTCCTGGGGCACTGGGATG
>NW_020888559.1:0-617 GCF_003945725.1 Corapipo altera
GGGGTTTGGGGTGGTGGGAGGGGTTTGAGGGGAGTGGGCGGGGTTTGGGGGTGGTGGGAGGGGTTTGAGGAGAGTGGGCGGGGTTTGAGGGGAGTGGGCGGAGTTTGAGGGTGGTGGGAGGGGTTTGGGGCTTGTGGGCGGGGTTTAAAGGGAAGGGGAGGGGTTTAAGGGGAATGGGTGGAGTTTGAGGATTGTGGGTGGGGTTTAATGGCAGTGGGTGGGGTTTAAGAGCAGTGGGTGGGGTTTAATGGCAGTGGGTGGGGTTTAATGGTTGTGGGTGGGGTTTAAGAGCAGTGGGTGGGGTTTAAAAGCTGTGGGTGGGGTTTAAAGGCAGTGGGTGGGGTTTAATGGTTGTGGGTGGGGTTTAAGGGTAGTGGGTGGGGTTTAAGAGCAGTGAGTGGGGTTTAAGGGCTGTGGGCGGGGTTTAATGGCTGTGGGTGGGGTTTAAGGGTAGTGGGTGGGGTTTAAGGGCAGTGGGTGGGGTTTAAGGGCTGTGGGCGGGGTTTAAGGGCTGTGGGCGGGGTTTAAGGGCAGTGGGTGGGGTTTAAGGGAAGTGGGTGGGGTTTAACAGCTGTGGGTGGGGTTTAATGGTTGTGGGCGGAGTTTAAGGGCAGTGG
>NW_020888559.1:717-2787 GCF_003945725.1 Corapipo altera
GTGGGTGGGGTTTAATGGCAGTGGGTGGGGTTTAAGGGCAGTGGGTGGGGTTTAATGGTTGTGGGCGGGGTTTAAGAGCAGTGGGCGGGGTTTAAGAGCAGTGGGTGGGGTTTTAGGGCAGTGGGTGGGGTTTAAGGGTTGTGGTTGGGGTTTAAGGGCAGTGGGTGGGGTTTTAGGGCAGTGGGTGGGTATTGAGGGGTTGTGGGCGGGGCTTGATGCCGTGGGCGGGGCTCTGTGCCGCAGGTACCTGGGCGTGGTGCTGGGGGCCCTGCGGGCGGGGCTGGGAGACCCCGAACCCGCCGTGAGGGGGGCGGCGGCCTCGGCCCTGAGGAGCCTGGGGGAGGAGCTGCAGGTAACTGGGGGGGACTGGGTTGTACTGGGTGGGCCAGGCTGGTACTGGGAGGGGATTGGGAGTCCCAGAAGGGGAGTTGGAAGCTTGACTGGTCCATACTGGTTCATACTGGTCCATACTGGTTCATACTGGTTCATACTGGTCCATACCGGTTTATACTGGTTCATATGGGTCCATACTGGTTTATACTGGTCCATACTGGTCTATACTGACTTATACTGGTTTATACTGGTCTATACTGGTTTATATTGGTTCATACTGGTTTATACTTGTCCATACTGGTCTATACTGGTCTATACTGGTCCTTACTGGTTTATACTGGCCCGTACCAGTCTATACTGATTTATACATGTCCATACTGGTTTATACTGGTCTGTACTGGTCCATACTATTTTATACTGGTCTGTACTGATTTATATTGGTCTATACTGGTCCATACTGGTCTGTACTGGTTCATACTTGTCCATACTGGTCCATACTGGTCCTTACTGGTCCATACTGGTCCATACTGGTCTATACTGGTCTATACTGGTCTATACTGGTCCATACTGGTCTATACTGGTCTATAGTGGTCCATACTGGTCCATACTGGTCTATACTGGTCCTTACTGGTTTATACTGGCCCGTACCAGTCTATACTGATTTATACATCTCCATACTGGTTTATACTGGTCTGTACTGGTCCATACTATTTTATACTGGTCTGTACTGATCTATATTGGTCTATACTGGTCCATACTTGTCCATACTGGTCCATACTGGTCCTTACTGGTCTATACTTGTTTATACTGGTCCGTACTGGTCCATACTGGTCTATACTGGTCCATACTGGTCCATACTGGTCTGTACTGGTCCATACTGGTCCATACTGGTCTATACTGGTCCATACTGGTCTGCACTGGTCCATACTGGTCTATACTGGTCCATACTGGTCCATACTGGTCCGTACTGGTCTATACTGGTCCATACTGGTCTATACTGGTCCATACTGGTCTATACTTGTTTATACTGGTCCATACTGGTTTATACTGGTCCATACTGGTCTGTACTGGTCTATACTGGTCCATACTGGTCCTTACTGGTCCATACCGGTCCATACTGGTCTATACTGGTCTGTACTGATCTATACTGGTCCATACTGGTCCATACTGGTCCATACTGGTCCATACTGGTCTATACTGGTCCGTACTGATCCATACTGGTCTATACTTGTCCATATAGGTCCATACTGGTCTATACTGGTTTATACTGGCCCATACTGGTCTGTACTGGTCTATACTGGTCCGTACTGGTCCATACTGGTCTGTACTGGTCCGTACTGGTCCATACTCATCTATACTGGTCTATACTGGTCTATACTGGTTCATACTGGTCTATACTGGTCTATACTGGTCCATACTGGTCCATACTGGTCCATACTGGTCTATACTGGTCCTTACTGGTCCATACTGGTCTATACTGGTCCATACTGGTCCATACTGGTCCATACTGGTCCATACTGGTCTATACTGGTTTATACTGGCCCATACTGGTCTGTACTGGTCTATACTGGTCCATACTGGTCTATACTGGTTTGCAGCCCGAGGTGAGCGCGGTGGCGACCGAGGCCCTTCCCGGGGTCCTGGGGGATTTCGGGGGGTCCCGGATCCCAAACCCCAAATCCTGGTTCGTCCTCGAGACCCTCCTGGAATGTTTGGGTACGGAATTGGGGGGATTTG
>NW_020888560.1:0-2786 GCF_003945725.1 Corapipo altera
CCTCCATCCCTGCTTTCAGTTTCCATCCCCGCTCTCAGTTTCCATCCCTGCTCCAGCCTGCCCCGGGCTGTGCAGGGTGCTCTGCTCCCAGGATTAGGGTGCTGGGGGCGGCCACAGCCCCCCGGCAAGGCCTGAGTCAGGACTTCCCCTCTGTGCTCGCTGGGCAGCAGCCAACAGGAGGGGGGTGGGGGCACAGCTCCGGAATACTTCCCTTAATCTGGGGCACCGATCTGGCTGACAGGGGTGAAGCTGCTCCCCCAACACCCTCCCTGACTCCTCAGGCGAACTCCAGGGAGCTCCTTCGGCCGCCTTATCAGGCTGCCCGTTGGGTTGCACAAAGCGGTTGGTCAAGATAAATTTGGGATCAAGATAAGAGGACCCACACTGCAACCGTCCTCCCTCTGCACGGGTCTGCTCCGGGCGAGCTGGTGCTGGGTGTTACTGAGAATGGCCATTTCTTCCACTAACTGCCCTGTCCTCAGGCTCCTGCACTGGTCACAGCACCAAAGACCCCTCTCCAGGCCACCCCGTCCCCTAAGAGAGGGACCAAGGACACCTCTCCAGGCCACGCTGTCCCCTCAGAGAGGGACCCCGACACACGGGTCTCCACCAGCCCCTGCACTCTGTTGTATTTTTTGGCCCCAGGGCAGGAGACGAGACAAGACCCTGCCAGTAATTCCTGTGAGACGGTGCCTCCTGTGCATCCCATGGGCTGGACCCCCACTGCCAGCCCCTGGGGTGCCCACCCCAGCACAGCCAAGGGCCCCGTGCCCCAGGGCCATCCCTGGGGACACAGAGAGCTGTCCAGGAAACACCTGGGCTCCTGGGTCAGCCCGGGTTTTACTGTCAGTCCTGTTTTTGCTCTGAGGGCTGAGCACATGACTCTCATCCCAACTCACTACCACCCACATGGGCACGGCCCAAGGGACACTGAGTGGCCCCACAGGGGCCGCAGCCACCCCTGGGGTGGGACATGGACACCACAGTGCCCTTTCCCCATCCAGGCTGAGCCATCTGTGCCTGGGGAATGCCAGAGCATCCCGCTGTCCCCCTACACATGGAGGAGCCCCATGCCACCTCACTGACATGGGCGATTGTGGGGATGCTGTCCCTCCACACCAGAAGGGCACCTTCTGGGCTGCCCCCTCCTCACAGGGCACCCCAGACCCATCTGCTCCCACACAGGGCACTGCTGCTGCACCAGGGCCCCCTCACCCTCCACACAGGGCACCCTGGAAAGACCCCAGGGCAGCCCCCCTTCCATGGGGGGGCTGTTCCCTTCCACCCCAGGGCACCCAATTCTGCTCATCCCTGAGGCTGCCCTTCTCCAGCCAGGGGGGACCCTGCCCTCACCTCACTGACACATGGGCTGTTCCCCCTCCAGGCAGGGGGCTTCCCAGCTGCCCTGGGGCCAACTCCCACCCCAGACAGGCTCCCTCAGGGGCCACTCATCTTCAGGGAGGCTCCCTGGTTCCTCCCCCCCACCAGGGTATCCCCAGCACTGATCCCCCAACCCAGAAAGACACCCTTGATCTTGTTCCCCCACTCCAGGGCAGCACAGAGAGGTACCCTGGGGCTGATCCTGCACCCCAGAAAGGCTCTCTCATCTGCACCCATGGCCCCCCAGCAGAGCCCCCCAGGGCCAACCCTCTCCACTCAGCATCCCCCAGCAAAGGGCCCCAGCCCACCCCCACCCAGGGCACCCCAGAAAGCCTCCCCTGGGGCCATCCCTCTCCACTTAGAGCATCTCTTAGATGTCTCCCAACTGACACCTCAGAAAGGCACCCCTGGAGCCATCTCCAGCCAGGGCACCTTGGATAGCCACCCTCGGTCCACTTGCCCAGGGCACCCCAAAAAAGGCTCCCCTGGGGCCATTCCTTTCCACTCAGAGCATCCCAGAAAGGCTCCCCCGGATGTCCCCCAACACAGACACCCCAGAAAGGCTTCCCAGGGCCACCTCTTTCCACCCAGGGCACTTCAGCAGAGTGTTCCCCACTCAAGGCACCCCAGCAAAGCCCCTCAGGGGTCACCTCTCTCCACCCTAGGTACCCCACTCTCCACTTGGAGAATCCCAGAAAGGCTCCTCTGGATGCTCCCCAAGAAAGACACTCCAAAACACTTGCCCAAGGGCCACCCACCTCCACCCAGGGCACTCCAGAAACACTTCCCTGGGGCCATCCCTTTTCCACTGAGAGCATCCTAGAAAGCTTCCACTGGGTCACCTCCACTCAGAGCACCCCAGAAGGGCTCTGCTGGACGTCCCCCAACCCAGACCCCCCAGAAAGGCTCTGCTGGACGTCCCCCAACCCAGACACCCCAGAAGGGCTTCCCGGCTCACCCCCCTCCACCCAGGGCACCCCACAAAGGTTCTCCCGGGGCCACCCCCCATCCACTCTGCTCCCTTCAGTCCCCGCCGTCCTCTGCACCCACCAGGGGCCAGATGTCCCTTCTCCTCCCTGTCCCCCCCCCGGTCCCGCACGCCCCCCGCACCCACCGGCCAGGTGCCAGCCCTTCCTCCTCCCGCAGCGGCCGCAGCCCCGGGCCCGGTCGGCCTCGAAGCCGAGCAGGGGCGTGCAGAGCCCGTCGGCCGCCTGGCCGGCCAGGAGCAGCGCCCCGGCCCCGCCGTGCCCGTAGCCCAGCACGGCGTGCAGGAAGGGCAGCAGGTACGTGAACCACAGCGCCGAGCAGGCGTCGTTCAGGAAGTGCCCGCACGCGAAGCTGAGCCGAGCCCGCAGCGACAGCGCCGGCCCCGCGCCCTGCGGCGGCTCCGCCATGGCCCGGGACGG
>NW_020888561.1:0-2786 GCF_003945725.1 Corapipo altera
CATTGGGAGTGACTGGGAGTGGCTGTGAGCAACTGGGATTATGCTGGGAGCTATTGGGAGCAACCAGGAGTGAGTGGGACCACATTGACTGTAACTGGGATATAGTGGGAGAGACCAGGAGTGACTGGGATCATACTGAGACTGACTGGGATCATAGTGGGAGTGACTGGGAGTGCCAGGGATCATACTGGGAGCAACTGGAACCATAGTCAGTGACTGGGAGGAACTGGGACCCTGCTGGGGGCAAATGGCTTTATCCTGGGAGTGCCAGGGCATGTCTGGGTTCATCCTGGCTGTGAGTGCCACCATCTAGGGTGTCACTGGGATCCTACTGGGATGGTCCTGGGAGGGACTGGGAGGGAGTGGAACTCTGGTGGGGTGTCCTAGTTAGAACAACTGGGACCGATTCATCATTGGATGGGTGTAGCCCAAAACTGTGTATTCTATAGCCCTCCATGCCATTTCCAAGAAACTGTTGTCAGTAGAGGCCTGCGAGGTGCCCCCCCCCATGCTCCTGTCCTCATGCCCTTTTGTGGAATTCCCTGACTGAGCACCCTCACACCCTTTTATGGAATTCCCCACTCTGAGGGAAGGACTGAACATCCTTTTATGGAATTCCCCACTCTGGGGGAGGGGCTAAGCATTGCTGCCTGAGCTGGAGAATATATAAACCTGGAGTTTCAGAACCTTGCACTCTCTCCACTCGTGGGATCCAGAGGAAGACTGCAGCTCACCGCTCTCAACCTGACTACAGCTCACCGCTCTCAACCAGGCTGAGACCACCATCCTCAACTGGACTGCAATAGCTCTCCCACCAGCAGGTTTTTTTTTTCCAATTCCCCCCCTTTACTTTGGACTCGGGGGGGCCCGGGGAACCCTGCTTGTTCATATCCCAGGGTGCTGGGTTGTACATTTGGATTTTTGTGGATTGAATTCGGTTGTTTGTCTGTATAATCATACTTGTTGTGTTGTTTTTAATAAATTGTTATTCTGACTTGTGGTCTCTCTTTTGAGTTCATTTTCCCCTGCTGGTTAACTTTTAAACCAGCACATGGGGTGACTGGGAGTGACAGGGATGATACTGGGAGTGACTGAAACACAGTCACTGGGTGAATGGGAGCAACTGGGCTCATACTGGGATCATCCTGGGAGGGACAGCAATACTCCTGGGACTATGTGAGAGGCACTGCAACCATACTGGGCGTGACTGGGATCAAACTGGATTCGTACTGCAAGTTCCTGGGATCATACTGGGGGTGACTGGACACATAGTGGGATCATACTGGGAGCAACTGGGACCATGCAGGGGGCAAATGGCATCGTCCAGACAGTGACTGAAAGTGCCTGGGGCCAGACTGGACTCAGACTGGGAGTCCCTGAGAGGGAAAGGAACCATCCTGGGGGGGACTGGGAGCAACTGGGACCACCTTGGGGGCAACTGGGATCGTATTGGGAGTGACTGGGAGTGACTGGGAACATACTGGCAGTGACTGGAACTACATAGAGGGAAACTTGTAGCCAGTGGGGCCATGCTGGAAGTATGGTGTTTCTGAGAGTAACTGGGAGTGACAGGGTGCATGCTGGAGGCAACTGGCATAGACTGGGAGTGACTGGGATGGTACTGATGGGAACTGGAAGCATCGTGGGGCAAGTGGAAGTAACTGGGTATGACTGTGAGCATGCTGAGGGCAACTGGGATATACTGGGAGTGTCTGCAACCATCCTGGAACCACACTGGGAGTGACTTGGACTGGGAGCACCTGGGAGTGACTGGATGTACAAGGGGGCAACTGGGATTGACTGGGACCATGCTAGGGGAAGACTGGGATCATACTTGGATTGACTGGATCTGTGCTGGAGGCAACTGGGAGCAGCTTGGCCCATACTGGGGTAACTGTGATTGTACTGGGATCATACAGGGATCATACTAGGATCCCTCCAGCACATCCACACTACAAGCCAACTTGGGGTCCTCTGCCACTTTGTTCATGGAAGACTCAAGGCCCTCCTGCAGATTCCCACGAAAAATAGGCAACAGGACTGGGCCCGTTAGCCAACAAGTTCTAGGGCTTGACAAAGGAGCCCAGCCAGCAGTGGGGAGAAACTGCTGGCAGGAGATTGAATGGGGGCAAGAGACAATGGATGAGGGACAAGTTCTGGGCCATGGCCATTTGTTCGAAAAACAAAGGAAAAGCTTAAGGTCTGTGTCAAGGTTTGAGATAGTCCCAAAATCCAATTCCCTAGCTCCATCCCCCCTCCCACATCTCAACCTAATGTGAGATGGGTTTTTCCAGACAAAACACAGCCTGACTCAAAGTGGGGGAAAGGGAATATATTACAATGAGTGTACAAACAAATACTATAACACATTATACACACAATCACAACTATCTCTACCATGACATATAGTATTTACAATGGATCAGATCTCTTCTCCCCTCCAAATAAAAGTCCAGGAGGGAAAGAAGGACAGATCCCTTCCAGTCTCTCAGCGCAGCAGCTTCTTCAGAGTAGCAGAAGCAGTCTATCTCTCTCTCTCTTGCATGCAGCTGTTGCTGGATCTCTGCGAGCACTCACGAGGGAGGTATCCAAGCTCCCTCGGCCCCGTTGTCAATCAACCGAGGGGTCTTCCGTGGGCTGCATTGACCCCAGACAAAGGTCGTTTCACCACGGTCATATCACGAAGCACAGGGGGTCTTCGTGATGGTCTGGTATCTCCAGGAGATTCAAGCTCCTTGTAGGGCCTCTGTGCCCTGCCTCAGGCTGCCACCTTGGCAGCAGTGTGA
>NW_020888562.1:0-2783 GCF_003945725.1 Corapipo altera
GGCTTCTCCTCTCCCCCCCTCAGCAGCTCTAGTCCACTTTGAGGAGGTCGGAGTTGGCCTTCAGGAGGTAGAGGCTGTCGTCCATCAGGAAACTGGGGGACAAATGGGGGGTTATGGGGGGAGTTCTTGGGTCCACAACCCTCCCCAGCTGCCTGTGCCGGGTGGGAAAGGGGGGAGTGGGGGAGCCCTGAACCCCCCCACTGAGCACAGACACACCCTGGGGCTCAGGGGGTGCAGCCATGGGGTCCCTCCCAACACCCCACTGCAAACTCAGGGGGGGCCCCAATTTCAAGAGGGGGCCACTGGGCCACCCCACGGACCAAAGGGCACCCCAACCTCAAGAGGGGGACCCCACAGCCCCAGCACCTCAGCTTTAAAGATGAGACTCCCACCGCCCCAGGGGAGCCACAAGTCCCCCCCAAAAACCCCGCATTGAAGCGACGGGACCCTCGGCCCCCACGGTGCCCCCTCCCCCCGATTTCAAGCGGGGAGGGGTCGTCACGGACCTGTAGAAGAGCACGTTGAGGGGGATGGTCCCGATGTGCCAGAGCGCGTGGGCGTCCAGCACCCAGAGCAGGGGCGGGAAGTCCAGGAGCTCCAGCAGCGCCAGCGCCTGGAGCAGCAGCACCGCGGCCGCGCATTTCCACACGTGCGGGAGGCGCCGGCCGTGCCCCAGGCACCAGCGCAGCCACCAGCCCACCGTCAGCATTCCTGGGAAAACGGGGCGGGGAAAGGGTCAGGGGGGGACCCAAGCACGGGCAGCATTCCTGGGAAAACAGGGCACTCAGGAATAGGGTGGAACCCACGCCCCCCCAGTCAGCATTCATGGGAAAATGGGGCGGGGAAAGGGTCAGGGTGGGACCCAACCACGGGCAGCATTCCTGGGAGAATGGGGGGGAAAAGGGTCGTGAGGGGGACTTAAACCACGGGCAGCGTTCTTGGGAAAACGTGGGGGGTGGGAAAAGGGTCGAGGGGGGAGGGGACCTAAACCACGGGCAGCATTCCTGGGAAAATAGGACACTTAGGGACAGGGTGAGACCTAATCCCCTGTCAGCATTCCTCGGAAAATGGTGGGGGGGGAAAGGGGTCACGAGGTGACCCAACCATGGGCAGCATTCCTGGGAAAATAAGGCACTCAGGGACAGGCTGGAACCCAGCCCCCCAGTCAGCATTCCTGGGAAAACAAGGGGGATTTGGGAACACGGGGGGGGGGGGCACCCATCCCTGTGTCACCATCCCTGTGTCACCATCCCTGTGTCACCATCTCTGGGCAAACGGGGGGCTCAGGGACAGGGGGGGCACCGAGTGACCCCCAACACAGCCCCAGCATGGCCCAGTGGCTCCCAGTACAGCCCAGCACCCCCCAGCCCAGCCCAAGTGACCCCCAGTGCCCCCCAGTGCCCCCCAGCTCACCCAGGGCCGCGTTGGCCGCCAGGTTGTAGCCGTAGTCGAAGCGCACGAGGCTCAGGTAGGAGATGTGGCAGGTGAGGAAGAGGAGGAGGAAGGCCCTGAAGATGCTGATTAAGGCTGGGCGCTGCAGCCCCAGCGTCCTAGGGGGACAGGGGGTGGGGGGTGGCCCAGTGAGCCCCAAGGATGGCCCAAGGACCCCCCCAGTATGGCCCAGTGACACCCAAACTGGCCCAACAGAGCCCAGCACCTCCCCCAGCAAAGTCCAGTGGCTCCCCAGTGTGGCCCAGTGACCCCACTACACAGCCCAGCACCTCCCAGCACGGCCCACCAGTGCCCACCAGTATGGCCTGAGTGACCCCTAACGCAGCCCCAGCATGGCCCTGTGACCACCAGTACAGAACTGGCACGGCCCAGTGACTGCCCAGCACGGTGCAGTGACCCCCAGTAAAGAACTGGCATGGCCCAGTGACTGCACAGCATGGCCCAGTGGCCCCCTAGAATGGCCCAGTAACTCCCAGTACAGCCCAGCACTTATCAACCCAGCTGCAGTTGGACCCAGTGCCCCCAGTGCCCACCTGACACAGCACAGGTACACCGAGTGCAGGACGGCGGCCGAAGCGCAGAAATAATCCAGTTTCTGTGGGATTTGGGGTGGATGAGCCCAACTGGCAGCAGGGGTGGGGTGGCAGGGGTCTGACACCCCCAAGGGGGGGGAAAAGGGACCCTCCCAGGGTGTGGGGACACCCCAGGGTGTCACCCCCTCACCTCCGTCAGCGCCGTGTCCCGCGTG
Organism: Corapipo altera; assembly: GCF_003945725.1. NCBI lineage: Eukaryota > Metazoa > Chordata > Aves > Passeriformes > Pipridae > Corapipo > Corapipo altera. Next base: position 2,201 of record NW_020888562.1, read on the forward strand.
TGGAAAACCGTGGACCAGAACCAGGCATTTAAGGAGACCTGGGAAAGGGGGAAAGGTGGGACTGGGGATGGGGATGAGGGTCAGAACCCCACACACCCCCCAGGTCAGGACCCCCCCAGTTTGGGGGACGAGGGCCCTGAGAGTGGGATGGGAGTGATGGAGGAGCTGGGTGGGATCAGCTGGTTATGGAAAAGAGCTGGGGAAAGGGGAGGGGAAATGGGATGTGGAAAGGGGAAGTGGAAAGGGGGGGACAAGAGGGAAAGGGAAGGGGGGAAAGGGAAAGGGAGGGGGGAAAAGAAGAAAGGGGAGAAAGGGAAAGGGGAAAAAGGGAAAATGTTAGAAAGGAAAAGGGGAAAACAGAAAGGGAAAAGGAGAAATGGGAAAAAAGGAAAGGGGAAAAGGAAAAAGGGGAAAAGGGAAAGGGTGAAAAGGGAACAGAGAAAGGGGGGAAAAGGAAGGAAATAAAGGAAGGGAAGAAGGAAGGGAAGGGAAAGGGAGAGAAGAGTGAGGGAAAGGAGGGGAAAAGGGAGGAAAAGGAGGGGAAAAGGAAGAGAAAGGAGGGGGAAAGGAAGGGAAAGGAGGG
>NW_020888563.1:0-2782 GCF_003945725.1 Corapipo altera
GGGCTGCTGAAGTTTGTCTTGGACTTCTCAAAGGCTTTCTTGTACTCCCTGTCACTCTGGATCTTGGCCACGTGCATCGACCACACCATCTTGGGGTCGTCCTCGATGTTGCGGGCCCCGATGTGGTGGCCCAGCTGCTTCCGATACCCTTCCTTGTACTTGTACTGCAGGAAAAGGGGCTCAGTGAGTTTCAGGACAGTTGTTCTCCCTTCTGGCATTACCCTGTAGCAGCTCCTGTGAGCGAGTGCTTCACTAGTGGAGCCTGAAAACCACCACACTTGTTCACGAGGCAGCCTGGGCCTCATCCTGCACAGCCCTGCCTGCCCTCAGTCCCACAGCCCACAGCAGCTGACACACTCCACTGCACCAGGATCTCCTGCACAGTGCTCAGGAGTCTTATTTTCCCAGCTCTGTGTGTGTGCTGAGCTGCAGCCCCACAGCCACTCAGCTTAGGAAGTGACTGTGGGGCAACAGGACATGTATTCCCTCATCTCTTACTGAAATGTCAAGGCTGGGGACAGATGCAACTCATCTCCTTACAGTAAGGGAACACACCTACAATGTAGAATCTCATATGAGAAAGTAAATTCAGCTCCGGGAGAGCTGAGAGATAAAAAGATAGTCTGGATGACAGTGATGATTGACCTACAGTGACCTGCCCACAGCCCAAACAGAGAAGACAAATACCCTGGGCTTAAAACAAAACTTGGTTTCGGTTTTCTTCTCTTATGTCTGCGTGTGCTGTGTATCTGCAGCATCAGGGCTGTGCAGACTGGCAGTGCTGAGAGCAGCACAACAGCTCAAACCTCAGACTGTTGCACAAGGACATGTTGTCCAAGGAATCCTGTTCTGGGCTATGGTCATCAGCTAGTTCCCACAATCACACTCTCCACACAGTCTACTCACTCCCTCAAATACCGCACACCCAAAATGTGCAGGGACAGCTACAGGTGGACAGTTCCCAGTCAAAGCATTTATGGACCAGTTGGATGGCAATGACTGGTGAGGGCTGCATTGCCTCCATTTGACTCAGCCCTCAAGTCCTGGGCTCCACCTGCCAGCCCCAGCACCGTCCGACAGCGCGTTCCACAAGGGCTCCCGTGCACTCACATCACTGGCGATGTCCCGGGAAGCTTTGGCAGACTTGATGGGAATGGCATCTGCCCGCAGGTCGTAGCCCTTCTTCTTCTCCTCCTCCATCGCCAGCTTGTACAGTTTCTGCAACACACACCACCAGTGCCCTCCAACAACACTGCTGCCCCACACACAGCAGCCCCCCCACGGGCACACTGCCCCCACACCACCCACCCACCTCGCTGAAGTTCACTTTGTTCTGCTGGGCCAGCAGGATCCCAGGCGTGTCCGGCATGATGTGAATCTTCGTCTTGTCCTTCTCCCAGGCTGACGTGTACGAGCGCTGGCAAAGGAGGACAACGGCAAATTGGAGCACACACACACACAGCCACAAACCCAAACAGCACATCAGCTCAAGCAACCAAAGCAAGGGCCCTCTGCTTTGCCCTGACTCAGGAACATCTTCTCTTGCCCCAAACACTTCTAATGCTTCACCCTTTTCTTTTCCACACTGCACCCCATTCCTGCTCCAACCACACAAAACACAATTTCATCTCAAAGGACCAACTCAAACCCTTGAGGAAAGAGGGTGCAGCCATCCCCCTTGCAGATCCTGAACCCTGGAAGGACAGAGCTCAGCGTCCTGGGAAAGGAAAATGCTCATTTACTTTAGGATGCAAATGCAAAGTGTTCTCACTTGGTCCATGATTTGAGAGTTGTGCTTGGCCAGAACCATGGGCATGGAGTCGGGAAGGCTCGTGAATTTGATGGTGCCCGGGTGCTGACGATACTTCTTGTCACTCAGGATCTCACTCGCCCTCTTGTTCTTCTCTGCATCCAGAGATCCAATTGGGGACCAGCCAATGCCCTTCAGCCACTGCAGGTCGGACTTGTACACGTTCTGCAAGGACAGGCAGGGACACAAAGCAGCTCAGCACCTTCCTCACTCCATTCAAACACACTTACTCCCCAAAGGAAGCTCTGCTAATTGGAACACAATCCACAGGATCAATGCACTAACCAGTCCTACAAAAGAGACTCCCACTAATCTCAGCTCCCAAAACCTGGCTCCCTACTCCTGCAACAGAACAGGCAGCTATCAAGCACCCCATGAACCTTCCCCCTCCAGAGTCTTCTAGTCTCTCCAGCGAAGACCTGTCCCACTTGGCAAATTGCAGCTCATGGAGGCATGGAAGGAGCCTTTGATCCCATCTCCTAAGACCCTTCATTCCATTCACCGGTGCACACTGCACTTGCCTTTGCACCTCTGCTGGTTCTCCAAAAGCAAATATTTGACTCTGCTGCCCTTGCCCTGACACACAGACCCCTCCTCCAACAACGGAAGAGAACACAACAGACACTTCTGGGCCAGGAAGGAAGCACTCACATCGCTCTGCAGGTCATACACTGTCTTGGCATGGACGACGTCGTTCTGGTCGGGCAGGCAGGTCCAGCGGTGCAGGGGGTGCCGGTAATCGGCGTCGCTCACCAGCTCCTGGCACTTCTTGGCCAACACGATCCCCAGCATGTCCACGGGGCTGCTGAAGTTTGTCTTGGACTTCTCAAAGGCTTTCTTGTACTCCCTGTCACTCTGGATCTTGGCCACGTGCATCGACCACACCATCTTGGGGTCGTCCTCGATGTTGCGGGCCCCGATGTGGTGGCCCAGCTGCTTCCGATACCCTTCCTTGTACTTGTACTGCAGGAA
>NW_020888564.1:0-2777 GCF_003945725.1 Corapipo altera
CAGAGGAAGGGTTAACCAAAGAGCTCGAATCACATAACATCCTGCCTCGGAAGGGACCCACAAGGGTCGCCCAGTCCAACTCCTGGCCCTGTGCAGGACAGCACAGCCATCCCACCATGTGCCTGAGAGCGTTGTCCAAACGCTCCTTGAGCTCTGGCAGCCTTGGGGCCGTGACCACTGCCCTGGGCAGCCTGTTCCAGTGCCCGACCACCCTCCGGGGGAAGCACCTTTTCCTAATGTCCAACCTAAGCCTCCGCTGACACAGCTCCGGCCATTCCCTCGGGTCCTGTCCCTGGTCCCACAGAGCAGAAATGGCCGCTACCCCTTGGCAGGAAGCTGCAGCCTCCGATGAGATCTGACCTCAGTCTCCTCTTCTCCAGGCTCAACAGCCCCAGTGACCTCAGACCTCAAGTGCAAGGTCCTGCACCTGGCTCAGGGCTTGGCTGGTGCCACCTGGCACAACACCAACTTGCAAATTTTGCCACACAACAGGGAGGACCAAGAAGGCTTTGGCTAAGAGAGACTATTTACAAGGGACTGGAGTGACAGACCAAGGGGCAATGGCTTCGCGCTGGCAGAGGGCAGGGTTAGATGGCATATGGGAAAGAATGCCTTCCCTGTGAGAGTGGTGGGGCCCTGGCACAGGTTGTCCAGAGAAGCTGTGGCTGCCCCATCCCTGGAAGTGTTCAGGGCCAGGTTGGACGCGGCTTGGAGCAAGCTGCTCTAGCGCAAGGTGTCCCTGCCCGTGGCAGAGGGCTGGTTGGAAGCAGATGAGCTTTCAGGTCCCTTCCTTCCAACACAAACTGGTCTAGGAGTCTAGGAGTCCTGAAAAACAGGAGACTTCTGCAGAAGCCAGGAGGTGAATAAAAACATTTGCCACTTAAAGACAAAGTCTTGTTACTAAGGGGCATCACCTGATTCTGGGGACTACTCTCATGACTTTTCACCACTGGAAGTTGACATTGCTGAAAGCGATATAAATTGACCTAAAACCAAACCATCCGACAAAAGCTCCCTGATGGAAGGATCCTGGAGCAAGCATATCATCCTGCAGGCAATGACAGGGCAATTTCTGCGCCTCTGCCGTAAACCTGTCAGTTCTGACCCTACCCTGGAGAGGTTTTTTTCGGCTCTCCATTCCATGGGAAGACAAGCGTGGACAAGAAGAACAGGGTTCTGTCCGCTCAGGGTCAAAGGCGCTTTAGGTCTGTGCTGTGATCTGTTGGAGTTGAGCTCTTGTCTAGAAAACGAGGGCTTTCGGGACTGCTCAGCATCTGGCTCCTCACGTGGAAGCAGACGTTCCAAGCAGGGCAGGGTACGTCCAAGAGAGGTTCTGCCCACTTGAACTTCTGAACTTGTGGAGCTCTCCCGGCAGTTCTGGGCGTAGTGATTCCGTGGATGTCAATTGGCTGTTCTGGAGAAAAGCTGGGGATTAAAAGAAGTAGGGACAGAACCAGACTGAAAACGGGTGAAAGTGTTGCAGAAAGTGAGGCTGGGCAGCAAGAGCTCAACGATAAGAACAAGGGTGCTTCCCGCTCCCTGGCATTAGGAGAAGGACGAAGGGAAACAAGGAGCTCGGCCCCTGGAGAAAGACCCACCGGCGCAGTGTTTTAGGAGACAGGGTGCGCAACAAATCAGGCGGTGGGCTTGGAGCAGTGAGTGAGGGGAAAAAAGGATTTCCGGCCAGAAGGAAGAAGATCCCCGAAGAGGCTCAAGGCAGCTCTCCTCAGCTCCACGGTTCTAGTCTTACAGGCTGCCTTGCTTCCTCCCCCCGCCGTCCCGAGCTCCACTCTTAGCAATAGGAAGGTGCTCTTGCAAAGGGTGTAGTGCAGTCACGGTTCGCAGTGAGAAGCAAGAAGTCACTGGTTGCTCAGTTGTCAGTTCCCAAGAGGTGCCGTTTGCCCGGAGACAGGGGGCCCAGTCAGCAGCACAGAAGGTCTCAGGTGGCCACGTCCTCCCTTTTGAAGCGGCCTCCATTTTGAAAACTGTCAGTGGCCTTCGCAGCCACCTCATCGGGACATAATGGGGGGCACAGAGTAGGCGTGTGGGGAAGCCTGTAACCCCAGAGTATCTCAGCCAGTGGAGAAACGGGCAGGGAGCAACGCTCCGGGCAAAGGGGTTAAAAGGGGGCTGCGACCTCCACTGAGCTGAGCGACCTCACTGCGGTTTGTCCAGTGAAGTCTCCCTTTTATTGCAATCAAAGTTTATTTTTTTTCGTCAGCTCCTCTATCTCCTGGTTATTTATGTGTTTCCCACTGGCTGGAATTTCAGACGACCACAATCCCATGGTCTCTACAGCCCCGGCTGTCCCGGACCTTCCCATCTCCAACAAGGTCTTTGCTGTGTGTTAGTAAGAGGTGGAGCAGCACAGCATTCCTTTTGCTTGTCAGAGGCTCCAGCCCCCTGGGCCAGGAAGTTGTCGTCAGCGCTTTCCGGGAACCTGCTGGACTGTTGGTGCTTGGCTGTGTTGCTTCTCCAGCTGCCGTCAGGGCAGTTGAAGTCTCCCCGAGAACCAGGGACTGTGACTTGGAGGCTGCTTCAAGCTGCCTGTAGAGGTCTCCTGCACATCTTGCTCCTGCTCAGGAGGCCTGGAGCAAACACCCACAGCAGTGTGCCCATTCCCAGCCTGCCCGCCCTTTGATCCTGACCCATCAACTCCTGAGTGGCTCGCCATCCACCACCCCAAGACAGAGGTCGAGACATTCCGAGTGTCACCTCCCAGAGATCTACGGATGTCGTCTCCCTGGGCTCCTGTGAGGCCCTGGATGTGGTTGCCA
>NW_020888565.1:0-889 GCF_003945725.1 Corapipo altera
GGTGTGTGGCAATGGGGATTTTGGGGTTTTTTGGGGTCAGGGATCAGTTTTTGGGGCTCTCCATGGATTTTGGGGTGTCTGGGATCAGATTTGGGGGCTCTCCATGGATTTGGGGTGTCCCTATCCCAGCACCAGCGGCAGCACCTGGCCCTGGCCCAGGATTTGGGGGATCACACGGAGCAGGTTTTGGGGGAGTCTGGGAGCAGGATTTTGGGGGTTTTTGGTGGTCAGGGATCAGTTTCTGGGGCTCTCCATGGATTTGGGGTGTCTGGCAATGGGATTTTGGGGGCTCTCCATGGGTTTTGGGGTGTCTGGCAATGGGATTTTGGGGGCTCTCCATGGATTTGGGGTGTCAGGGATCAGTTTTTGGGGCTCTCCATGGATTTGGGGTGTCCATGTCCCAGCACCAGCAGCTGCACCTGGCCCTGGCCCAGGATTTGGGGGATCACACGGAGCAGTTTTGGGGGGGTCTGGTAGTGGTTTGTTTGGGGTTTTGGGTGTCTGGGATCAGTTTTGGGGTCTCTCCATGGATTTTGGGGCTCTCCATGGATTTGGGGTTTCAGGGATCAGTTTTTGGGGCTCTCCATGGATTTGGGGTGTCCCTATCCCATCCCCAGCGGCAGCACCTGGCCCTGGCCCAGGATTTGGGGGATCACACGGAGCAGTTTTGGGGGGGGTCTGGGAGCGGGATTTTGGGGCTCTCCATGGATTTTGGGGCTCTCCATGGATTTGGGGTGTCTGGGATCAGTTTTGGGGGCTCTCCATGGATTTGGGGTGTCCCTGTCCCAGCCCCAGCGGCAGCACGTGGCCCTGGCTCAGGATTTGGGGGATCACACAGAGCAGTCTTGGGGTTTCTGGCAATGGGATTTTGGGGTTCTCCATGGATCTT
>NW_020888565.1:989-1949 GCF_003945725.1 Corapipo altera
GGGGCTCTCCATGGATTTTGGGGTGTCTGGGATCAGTTTTTGGGGCTCTCCATGGATTTGGGGTGTCCGTATCCCAGCCCCAGCGGCAGCACCTGACCCTGGCCTGGGATTTGGGGGATCACACGGAGCAGTTTTGTGGAGGGTCTGGGAGTGGGATTTTGGGGCTCTCTGTGGATTTTGGGGCTCTCCATGGATTTGGGGGTGTCATGGATCAGTTTTGGGGGCTCTCCATGGATTTGGGGTGTCAGGGATCAGTTTTTGGGGCTCTCCATGGATTTGGGGTGTCCATATCCCAGCCCCAGCAGCACCTGGCCCTGGCCTGGGATTTGGGGGATCACACAGAGCAGATTTTGGGGTGTGTGGCAATGGGGATTTTGGGGTTTTTTGGGTGTCAGGGATCAGTTTTTGGGGCTCTCCATGGATTTTGGGGTGTCAGGGATCGAATTTTGGGGCTCTCCATGGATTTTGGGGTGTCTGGCAATGGGATTTTGGGGCTCTCCATGGATTTGGGGTGTCAGGGATCAGTTTTTGGGGCTCTCCATGGATTTTGGGGTTTCAGGGATCAGATTTTGGGGCTCTCCATGGATTTTGGGGCTCTCCATGGATTTGGGGGTGTCAGGGATCAGTTTTTGGGGCTCTCCATGGATTTAGGGTGTCAGGGATCAGATTTTGGGGCTCTCCATGGATTTGGGGTGTCAGGGATCATTTTTGGGGCTCTCCATGGATTTTGGGGTGTCTGGGATCAGTTTTTGGGGCTCTCCGTGGATTTGGGGTGTCTGGGATCAGTTTTTGGGGCTCTCCATGGATTTGGGGTGTCAGGGATCATTTTTGGGGCTCTCCATGGATTTGGGGTGTCCGTGTCCCAGCACGGGATCTGGAGTATCACACGGAGCAGTTTTGGGGGTGTCTGGCAGTGGGATTTTGGGACTTTCCATGGATTTTGGGGCTCTCCATGGATTT
>NW_020888565.1:2049-2775 GCF_003945725.1 Corapipo altera
GGGATGTCTGGGATCATTTTTTGGGGCTCTCCATGGATTTTGGGGTGTCTGGGATCAGATTTTGGGGCTCTCCATGGATTTTGGGGTGTCAGGGATCAGTTTTTGGGGCTCTCCATGGATTTTGGGACTCTCCATGGATTTTGGTGGTCAGGGATCAGTTTTTGGGGCTCTCCATGGATTTGGGGTGTCCCTATCCCAGCCCCAGTGGCAGCACCTGGCCCTGGCCCAGGATTTGGGGATCACACGGAGCAGTTTTGGGGGATCTGAGAGTGGGATTTTGGAGTTTTGGGGGGTCTGACATTGGGGGTTCTGGGGTTTTTGGGGGGTCTGACAATGGGATTTTGGGTCTCTCCATGGATTTTGGGGCTCTCCATGGATTTGGGGTGTCAGGGATCAGTTTTTGGGGCTCTCCATGGATTTGGGGGTGTCTGGGATCAGTTTTTGGGGCTCTCCATGGATTTGGGGTGTCAGGGATCAGTTTTTGGGGCTCTCCATGGATTTGGGGGTGTCAGGGATCAGTTTTGGGGGCTCTCCATGGATTTGGGGTGTCCCTATCCCATCCCCAGCGGCAGCACCTGGCCCTGGCCTGGGATTTGGGGGATCACACGGAGCAGTTTTGGGGAGGGTCTGGCAGTGGGATTTTGGGGCTCTCCATGGATTTTGGGATGTCTGGGATCATTTTTTGGGGCTCTCCATGGATTTGGGGTGTCAGGGATCAGTTTTTGG
>NW_020888566.1:0-2774 GCF_003945725.1 Corapipo altera
CTTTCCAGGATCTCATTCCCCAGCAGGTCCCTCCATGCAGGTTTCCCTTGTGCCAGCTGCAGAATCCAGCACTTTCCCTTGTTGAACTTCCTAGACTTGCTGATTGCTCAGCCCCCCAGTATTAGAGTCGAGGTCTCGCAGTAGGGCCTGCCTGCCACTGAGGGAGACAAGAGGTCCTGCTGTTTTTGTGTAACCTGCAAACTTGCTCAGTGTCCCTTGCAGTCCTGCCTGCAAGTCTTTGATGAAGATCTGGAAGAGCACAGGGCCTAGAGAAGGAGCCCTGTGCAAGCCAACGAGTGCCAGGTGGCAATTGTGAAGTTCCCCCAGTGCCCAGTGCCGCCTGTGCCGGAGCCGTGAGCCGAGCGCTCACCACGGCCAGCTGTGTTTCTCCAGCTGTGTGCTGGACACTTGGTCCTGAAGGATCACATGAGAAACAGTATCCAAAGCTTTATTGAAATGCCCAAAGATTTGACGGGAAGCCAAGTGGCCGGAGCTGTGCTGGTGCTGCGGTGCCATTTGTCAGAGCCAGGTGGAGGCCCAGCCGGCAGGGCAACGTCCCGTGCAGAGGTTCTGCAGCTCTGCCCCTGTGTCCTCGTGGTCACAGGCTTGTCCTGCCAAGGCTGGCCATGGCAGTGGCTGGGGCTGCCCACTTGGGCAAGAGACCCCCAGGGAGCTCCTGCCCGCTGGCTTTGCAGTTGGGGTGCTGCCTTCTCTCTTCTCTTGCACCCAAGCCCTTTTTCCAAAGCTCACTGCTGTGTTCTTATCCACTAGCTCAGGCACTAAAAGACCACTGTCCATGCTAATGATGGATTTTACTTTTAAACTAGTCGAAGTTTTTTGGGACTTTTGGACTTTGGGCATTTATTTGGAGCATGAGCATTTCCAAATCTTGCAGGCTCCCTTCTCCTTAAGAGTGCAATGTCTGAGCGAGCTGGTTGAGCGCAAGGTGTCCCTGCCCATTGCAGTGGGTTGCAACTCCCTAGTCTTTAGGGTGTCTTCCAAGCCCAAGCAGTCTGTGACTCTGGGAAGGAGGGTTTTTGCCTCCTGCCCCCAGCAGGAGGCCTCCATTCAGCCTTTTCTTTTCATGGACTTCCTTCAGGCTGCTGGGGGGAGGGTGCAGGACACCCTTGACCTTTTGTTTTCTTGCGGCACTGCTACTGTCTCCCTGTCTCCGGGAGGCCAGAGCATGACTCCCCTAGTGCATCTCCTCCTCTTGGATACTTTGGAACCTTTCTAGCTCCTCTCGCAGCTCCACCAGCAGGCGCAGCAGATCAGCCACCTGCTCACACCTGCACAGCTGCTGCCTCTGCTGCCGTCCAACAGCAGCACCAGCTCTGGCACTCCCTGCAGCCCCAAAGCTGGGCGGTTGCAGGTTTGCGTGGCAGCTGCCACTGCCTTGACAGAGCCTTTGCGATAGGGGCGGGGATGTGTCTGTCAGCCGAGTGGATCTGGTGGCTGAGCTACCTGCCAGAGGCTGATGAGCCCCCAGGGCACCCCTGGAGCTGGTGGCTGTCTGCACCCTCCCTGCTGTGGGGGCAGAGTTGCTGCTGAGGCGGAGCTGCGGCGCTTCCCGCTGGGGGACGGGGGCCCAGGACACCACCTGCAATCCCACCGGATGTGCTGAGTTGGAAGGGACCCCCAAGGATCCTCCGGTCCAAGCCTTAGCCCTGCACAGGACCATCCCCAAGAGCCACAGCATGTGCCTGAGAGTAGCATGCCAATCCTTCTTCGACTCTGGCAGCCTTGGTGCTGGGACCACTTCCTTGACTAACCTCTTCCAGTACCTGTAAGCTAAAACATACGCAGGTATTCTTCCCAAGGTTGCCAAAGCAGTGGAAGGATGAAAAAAAGGTTCCTTTCAGGTGCAAGACCACTCCTCAGGGACGCTGCATGCAAAGGGCCCCCAGGGGGCCAAAGGCCATGCCCCACCTTCTCCAAGGCTTTTGGCATCTTGTCTCTCTCCTCCCCCACCCTCGCTGGCCCCAGGAGGCCTTGTGCATGTCTGCAAACGTGTCTTCTCTCGGCATAACAGGGAGAGAGCTCGCGCACAGCTTCTCCCTGCAACTTACTCGGAAATGCAGAAAGACGGGGAAAAAAAAGCATCCAACCCATCAGAGAAGGCATTTTACAGTCTTGCGAGGGGAAATCGAGTTCTAACTTTCGGTCACAAAGTCTTCCAAAACTGTACCTATCCCTACAGATCCAACCCCCTGCTCTGGCTGAAGGAGTTTTTTCTAACACCCAAGCGCAGGCTTCCCTGACACAACTGGAGGCCATTTCCTGGGCTCCTGTCACTGCTCAGCCCAGGGAAAAGAGCAGTGCCTGCCCCTCCTCTTCCCCTCAGGAGGAAGCTGGAACTGCAAGGAGGTGTCCCCTGAGTCTCCTCTTCTCCAGGCTGAACAGACCAAGTGCCCTGGGCCGCTTCTCCTACGGCTTCCCCTCAAGGCCCTTCACCACCCTCGTCACCCTGCTTGGGACGCTCTCCAAGAGCTCGATATCTTCCTTCCCTTGCCGTGCCCAAAGCTGCCCACAATATTCCAGGGCAGGCCGCAGCAGTGCAGAGCAGAGCGGGACAATCCCCTCCTGCGGTGGAAACCCTTGGAGTGACCTTCAAAGGCTCCTTTCACAACACGTCCCTCGCCCTGCTGGCCATGCTTTGCCTGAGGCCCCTTAACCCATGTTTGGGCCTCCTGGCTGCCAGGGCACTGCTGACTCCTCTTCAGCTTGCCGTGAAGCAGGACCCCCCTCTTTCCAGGATCTCATTCCCCAGCAGG
>NW_020888567.1:0-2142 GCF_003945725.1 Corapipo altera
GGGCGCGGAGCGAGCGGCGGCCCCCGCAGGCCGCCTCAGAGCTGCCCGCCCGCAGCTCTCGGCGCGGCCATCTTGACTCCGGGCGGGCAAAGCACCGCCATTGGCCACTTCGGGCAAGGCATTGCAGATCGGCCAATCGCCAGCGGGCAAGGGAGTGACTGATTGAGGGGGCGGGGCTTACTGCGCCGGAGGGGCGGGAGAGACCATCGCGCGGCGGAGGAGAGGGGGGGCGGGGCGGGCGGAGGAGGGGGGCGGGCGGAGGAGGGGGGCGGGCGGAGGAGGCCTAGGAGGGAGACCGCCGCGGAATGACACTTTGCTGGTTATCGCTGGGCGTCGCTGTCCCTGCGCGCCATTCGAATGCACACGGGGGGGGGGGGGGCATTTTAGCTTCAGTGAAGTGGCTGCTTCAGTCTGAAACAGAAGCTGTTTTTATTCAGACTTTTTTAATTAAAAAAAAATAAATTAAAAATTACTCCCAGAGAGTGAACCATTTTCTTTTTTATTTATACTGTATACAGCCCATAATTAGTGCTCCAGATGGGAGTAAAGCCAGTCATATTATTACTATTATTCTCCACCCCTCCTACTCCCATCTGGAGAGCTAAATAATAATTAATAATGTGTAATTATGCAATTTGTCCTTTAATTATGCAAATTACTGACCAAAATTTTTAACACTGCCACCCCCTAAACAATACCAAACACCTGTAGGAGAAAAGACTGCAAAAAAATCCCACAAAAATAAGCAAAAAAAGCACATCCAGAGCACAGAAAGGGTTAAAAAGCAAACTGCATTGAAAAAATAAAAAAAAGCCAAAATCAGGCTCCATCTGTGCCCAGATTCACCAAAACCACAACACCTGTAAAAGAGCATCTAATTCTGTCCCGGAGTCAATGCTCACCAGTACTCACCTGGCTCACCTCCTCTCTGGTCCCTATAGCCTCCTGGGCCAAGGGCTCTGCCTCATAAAAAAAAGAAAAACCAAACCAAACAAAAAAAATCAATCCCTAAGACATCAAGTAAACATGGACACAAAAGTCACATCTTCATGCTGACATCAGGTGATGACCCACCTTCTCGCTGTGCTCCTCTGGCCTTTTATGTTCAATTCTGCTTTACATCCTATCCCTCTGACATCGTGAAGAAATGATTTACCAAAGTCACCCGGACGCACAGGGAGAACTGAAAGGGTCTCACTTTTTTTTAGGCAAACCATCCAGGGTAACTGGCTACAGCCAGAGACTGCAGCCATAATCGCACGGAGTATCTGGGTGAACGAGAGAAAAACTAAGTGGTACATCTGAAAACTCAGTGGATGCCTTCAGAGGTATTTAGAGGGCCCTTCCTGGACACTGCTCTCCAACCCCAGGAAAGAAAGTTTTTGTGTGTCAGGTACAGTTGATGGGCCTACCTGGGCAAAAGAACAACAGCTGCCTCCCCCAGGAAAGAAAGCTTAAGGCCTCAGGATCTCCAGTGCAGGTGGTGGGCCACCTTGGACACTCTAAAGACAGAAAGAGTTTTATCTGCCTCAGGCCCTTTAGCCATCCTGAATTTAACTCAGAGAGGCAAACTGGGTGCTGCTCCTCCCAGAGCCTTTATACCTCCCGGTATTTGGATCCTCCCTTTTCCCTGTTCCTCACGGGAAGGCAGGTAGATGTGGCTAGGGGTATATTAGCCCCAGCCTTTGCTCAAGGAGCTCATTCACCAGCCGGGCTTCAAAGGATTAAGAACTCTTCCTTTCTTTCAGTTAATGGAGCTTCTCAAATTATTTCAGTGTTATTAAACCACCAGCTTTGGCATCTAAAGAAGCAGATCTGTATGTGGCCATGAAGAGGATTACACTTGAATGCAGGGTTTTTGAAGTTATTCCTTTTGTGTCTTGTGTTCAGGGAGGGTAAGATGCTTTTGTAACTTGCTCTTTTTTTTTCTCTTTTTTTCTTTTTCTTTGGAGCGTTGCATCTTTTGGGATTTCCTGATCGTGTCAGTTACAACTTGTCAGCTTTTCACAAGTGTTGTTCGGTCTTGAGGTGAAGCTACTCTGTGTTGAAGATGACTTCAGAAATCCAAGTTTCTGAGCAGTCAGTCAAGGGTTACAGCTCAGGGATGGAATGAGGGCTAGGGTACCTGCCTCAGGGACCTTG
>NW_020888567.1:2242-2774 GCF_003945725.1 Corapipo altera
CGAGGACAAACCGGGAGGGTGTTTGCGAGGGAAGGGGGGGGGGGGGAAGGAGCTCCTGACGTGCTTTTTTTACTTCTTCATCCCACAGAATTGCCACGAGAGGAAATACCTCAGAGGGGCTTCCCTCTCCAGTCCCCTCTCCAGTCCTGTCACAGTCCCCTTGCAGTCCCTTCCCAGTCTTATCCCAGTCCCTGCACTCCCTTTCCCAGTGCTCCCAGTCCCATCCCAGTTTCCTCCCCAGCGACCTCAGTCCCATCCCTGTGCCCACCCAGCGCATCTCAATCCCATCCCAGTGCCTGTAGTCCCACTGTCCCCAATCCCTCCCCAATGACCCCCGTCCCATCCCAGTTCCCCCAGTCCCTCCCCTGAGAATCCCAGTTGCAGTCCGATGCCCCCAGTGCCTGCCCAGTTCTCCCCAGTCCCTCTCCAGTGTCTCCAGTCCCATCCCAGTCCCTCCCCACTGCCCCCAGTCCCTCCCCAGTGCGTTGGGCTCCTTTTCCCTGTGCATCCCATTCCCTGTGATCCCAGTCAC
>NW_020888568.1:0-2772 GCF_003945725.1 Corapipo altera
CGCCATCCTTGACCTGCCGCAGGATTTGCTGCACAGGACAGACACTGGTGTCCCTTTTGTCCCCACCGTGCCCTGCTGGGGGAACTGGGCAGTGTCAACCCCCCCCCCGAGCCCGGACCCCCCTGACCCCCATCTCTGCTGCAGGTGAAGAACGTGACGGACGGGGCCAGCGCCCAGGACGAGACGGCCACTCTGGCCTACTCAGAGAAACCCACGAGCCCCATCACTGCACCCCCCTACAGCCCCCCCTCCTACAGCCCCCCCCCGAATGGCTTCTACCCCTCGGGCACCTACAGCACCCGTGGGTGAGTGTGGATAGGGCCAGGGGGGGCCGGGTGTCCGTCCCCTCCATGAACGCCCCGTGTCCCCTGCAGGGACCCCCAGAGATCAGGGAGGGGGGTTTGGGGGGCACATCCCCTCTGTGACACCCCCATGTCCCTGCAGTGACCCCCCTCCTAGAGTGGGAGACAAGGGAGGGGGGGTCTGGGGGGTACATCCCCTCCGTGACACTCCTGAGCCCCCTGGAAAGACCCCCCCAGAGCAGGAGCCCACGGAGGGTGCAGGGAGGGGGGTCTGGGCATCCACCCCCTCGGTGACACCCCCGTGTCCCCGCAGTGACCCCCAGAGCGGGAGCCAAGGGAGGGGGGTCTGGGCATCCACCCCCTCGGTGACACCCCCGTGTCCCCGCAGTGACCCCCAGAGCGGGAGCCAAGGGAGGGGGGTCTTGAGGGTACATCCCCTCTGGGACACCCCTGTGCCCCTACAGTGACCCCCTGGAGCAGGAGCCAAGGGAGGGTGTGGGAGGGGGGTCTGGGTTTCTGTCCCCTCCATGACCCCGCTTTGTCCCCCACAGGGACCCCCCGGAGCGGGAGGGGGGGTCTGGGTGTCCATCCCCTCCCTGACCCTGCTGTGCCCCCCACAGGGACCCCCCGGAGCAGGAGCCGAGCCCCGTGGAGGGGAAGGGGCGGGAGCAGCCCCCCAACCCCAAGCCCCCCGCGCGCCGCGGGCGCCGGCGCCGCCGGAACCCGGAGCTGGACGAGTCCCAGTACGAGACCGATTACACCACGGCCGTGGAGTCCGGGGACGAGCGGGACCCTGACCAGTGGGCCAGGTGAGCTGGAGACCCCCCGGAGCACCCCCCGGAGCTGGAGCCGCCCCTGAGGGACTCACTGTGCCCCCCACACCCCCCCAGCCTGTACCCCCCGATCTCCTCGGACGCGACGCGGCAGAGGTACAAGCAGGAGTTCGACTCGGACCTGAGGCGCTACAAGGAGCTCTGTGCCCACATGGACGCCGTCAACGACCGCCTGGGCCAGCTCGGGAAGCAGCTGGACAGTGTCCCCGAGGACAGCCCCCAGTACCAGGTGGGAGCTGTGGGAGCGCTGGCACATGGTGGGGTGGGGGGGGGAGCCTTGGGAATGCTGCAGGGCAGCAGGGGTGGGTGTTGTGGGGGGTACGGGATGCTGGAGGGTGTTGGGGATGGATGTTGAGGAGCTGGGTGGGTGTTGTGGAGGGTATGGGATGCTGGAGAGTGTTGGGGATGGATACTGGGAATCTGGGAGGGGTGTTGTGGAGGGTAGGGGATGCTGGAAAGCATTGGGGATGGATGCTGAGGATCTGGGATGGGTGTTGTGGGGGGTACGGGATGCTGGAGAGTGTTGGGGATGGATGCTGGGGAGCTGGGAGGGTTGTTGTGAAGGGTATAGAATGCTAGAGAGTGTTGGGGATGGATACTGGGAATCTAGGAGGGGTGTTGTGGAGGGTGTGGGATGCTGGAGAGTGTTGGGGATGGATCCTGAGGATCTGGGATGGGTGTTGTGGAGGATATGGAATGGTGGAAAGCATTGGGGATGGATGTTGAGGAGCTAGGATGGGTGTTGGGGAGGGTATGGAATGCTGGAAAGCATTGGGGATGGATGCTGGGGATCTGGGGTGGGTGCTCAGGAGGTCCTGGGATGCTGCAAGGTGCTGGGGATGGATCTTTGTGGAGCTTCTGGGACGCTGCAGGGCATCAGAGAATGGATGTCGTGGAGAATTCGGGATGCTGCAGGATGCTGGGGATGGATGTCGTGGGGCCTTGGGAGGCCACAGGGGCTCCAGGGATGGGTGTGGGGGATCCGGGGCATTGCAGGGCAGTGGGGATGATTTTTGCAGAGGATCTGGGATGCTGCAGGATACATGGATGGGTGCTGAGGATCTGGGATGCTGCAGGACACTGGGATGGGTGCTGAGGATCTGAGATGGGTGCTGAGGATCTGGGATGCTGCAGGATACTGGGATGGATGCTGAGGATCTGGGATGGATGCTTTGGAGCTCTGGGATGCTGCAGGATACTGGGATGGATGCTTTGGAGCTCTGGGATGCTGCAGGGCTCCAGAGGTGGATGTCAGGGAGCCTTGGGATGACTCCGGGCGCTGAGGGTGGACGCCAGGGAGGATTTGGGATGGATGCTGTGGAACCTCAGGATGCTGCAGGACACCAGGGCAGCACTTCTGCCCCCCTGGGGTGCTCCCCAAGCTGTGCCCCCCCCATGACTCCCTGTGACCCCCCCCTCCTGCCCTTTCCTCCGCAGGATCTGGCCGAGGAGTACAACAGGCTCAAGGACCAGAAGAGGGTGAGTTGGGGAGGTATGGGGGGGGGTGACACAGCTGTGTGTGGGGGGTTTACCTGCCTCCCTGTGCCCCCCTGTGCCCCCCACCCCTGATGCCAGCGCCCTGCTGCCTTTCAGAGCCCCGACTACCAGAGCAAGAAGCTGGAGACCAAAACCCTGCG
>NW_020888569.1:0-2770 GCF_003945725.1 Corapipo altera
GAAAAAGAAAGGAAGGAAGCAAAAGAAGGAAGGAAAGGAAGGAAGGATTTATCCATTCCATCTGTCCCAAGTGCCAGCACTGGGTATGGACTGACTCCTCAATGCCCAGTTAAAATCCCTGGATCCACTAAAATGTCTCTTTCCAGTCTTTCTAATTCCTCAAACCCTTTTTTTCCTGAACAGACCTCCGATATAATTCTGTTCTAAAGCTCTTTTTTCCTTGCCAGGACACCCGAAAACCATCTTGAGCCCCACACTAAAAACACAGCCCTGCTGACAATGCCAACTTCCATCCTAATCCCAGTGAAATAGTCTGGAATTCCGTCTCTTTAATTCTCTGGAAACCATTGGGACACAACACCACGGCAGCCGAGCAACTTTTCATCTGGAAAGCAGCTGAAAGAGGCTTTTTTTTTCCCTGACACTTCCGTGTTTATCCTCAGGGAAAATGAGTCTAATCAGAGGAAAAGAAGAAGTCAGAAAGGTTTTCGGGTTGCTCTGTCAGCACCACTGAAGTGATGTTGGAATCCTAAAATCTTGGAGTTGTTAAGGTTGGAAAAGACCTGGAAGTGTCAAAGGCCAAGTTGGACAGGGCTTGGAGCAACCTGGGCTAGTGGAATGTATTATATTATATTATATTATGTTATATTATATTATATTATATTTTAGTATAGTATAGTGTAGTGTAGTATAGTATAGTATAGTATATTTATTATATTATATTTATTTTATATATTATATTATGTTTATTATATTTATTATATTAATCACACTATATTGTATTATATGGATCATATTACCTTAATTATATTTATTCTATATATTATATTATGTTTATTTATTATATCAATTGTATTATATCGTATTTTATTATATTATATTATATTAATTATATTACATTTATTATATTCATTTTATATATTATATTATATTATATTTATTATATTCATTATATTATATTATATTAAATTATATTGTATTATATTACTTAGATTATAGTTATTTTATATATCATATTATGTTTATTTATTAAATTAATTATATAATATCATATTATATTAATTGTATTATATTATATTATATTATATTATATTATATTATATTATATTATATTATTCCCTTTGGTTTCCCAGTGGATGGCTCAGATACATTAAACCCTTTGCACAGCAAATGTTTGTAAGCAAATATTTAAAGCTCAGTCCACCACGACTGAGAGCATCCCAAAAAACCGCTTTTCTCAGGAAGGATGGGATAGTTAAAAGCCTTGGAAAAACCCTGGAAAACCTTTTCCATCCGTTAAACCTAAATCTCCCACTTTCAACTCCTGGCTCCTGAGTTAAAACCTTTTTCATCTTCCTTCATTTCTGATTTCCTTTACATTGGTGCCCTGAGATAAATCAGATAATCAGGGAAGGATAAGAGACCTTAAGGATGATCCCATTCCACCCCTACCATGGGCAGGGACACCTCTCACTATTCCAGGTTGCTCCAACCTGGCCTTGGACACTTCCAGGAATCCAGGGGCAGCCACAGCTTCTCTGGGAATTCTATTCCAGGCCCACCCCACCCTCCCAGCCAGGAATTCCTTCCCAATATCCCATCTAAATCTTCCCTTTTTCCAGTTTAAAGCCATTCCCTGTGTCCTGTCCCTCCATCCCTTTTTCCACAGTCTCTCTCCATCTTTCCTGGAGCTCCTTCAGGTCCTGCAAGGCCACAATGAGGTCACCCCAAAGCTTCTCCTCTCCAGGCTGAACAATCCCAGCTCTCCCACCTTTCCTCCCAGCAGAGCTGCTCCATCCTCTGATCATCCTGGAGCCTCCTCTGGACTCTCTCCAGCAGCTCCATGTGCTCCCCGTGCTGTTCCCAGGGCTGGAGCAGCTCTGCAGGGGGGTCTCAGCTGAGGGGGCAGAGGGGCACAATCCCCCCCTGCCCTGCTGCCCACGTTGGGGGATCAGCCCATGGGGCATTTCCAGCCTCTCCCCCACCAGCACCCCCAGCTCCTTCTCCCAGGGCTGCTCCATCCCTTCATCCCACCCCGGATTGATCCTGGGCGTCGCCCCTGCCCTTGGTCTTCCTAAATCCCCTGTGATTCCCATGGGACTTCTGCAGCCTGTGGGGGTCTCTTTGGATGAGATGCCATCCTCCAGGAGTGTCACCACGCAGCTTGGTGGCTCTGAACATCTCCTCTCCACGGAGATAAAGTCAGACAGGAGCTGTTTCCCAGCCTAAGACACACCAAGGAATTGGGACAGAGAGGAGAGGGGACACTTTGGGTGTCACCAGCATCCTTCAGAGAATCCCAGAATCCCAGAATATCCTGAGCTGGAAAGGACCCACAAGGATCATCCAGTCCAACTTCTGGCATTGCCCAAACATCCCAACAGTCCCACCAAGGGCTTCCTCCCTTCCTCCTTCCCTCCTTCCTTCCTTTCTTCTTTTCCTTTCTTCCTTTCTTTTTCTTCCTTCTTTCCTCCCTTCCTTCCCTCTTTCCATCCTTCCTTCCCTCCTTCCTTTCCTCCTTCCTTCCTTCCTTCCCTCCTTCCCTCCTTCCTTCCCTCCTTTCTTCCTTTCCTCCTTTCCTCCTTCCTTCCTTCCCTCCTTCCTTCCTTCCCTCCTTCCTTCCTTCCTTCCCTCCTTTATTCCTTCCCTCTTTTCCTCCTTCCTTCCTTCCTTCTTTTCCTTTCTTCCTTTCTTTTTCTTCCTTCCCTCCTTCCCTCCTTCCTTCCTTCCTTCCTTTCCTTCCCTTCTTTCCTTCCCTCCTTCCTTCCTT
>NW_020888570.1:0-2770 GCF_003945725.1 Corapipo altera
AATTGTAGCAACCCACCTGTGCTGTGAAACAGCTGCACAGACAGACACTGAGAGAAAGAAAAATGATCAGACAATTTTTTAAACTACATGCTGGTTCACTTAATTAATATTGATACAAAGAAATAAATGTTAGTTTTGTCACAAAAATCACAAATTTCTCAAGAAATGTGCTCTAAGCTCTTTCATGAGCCTTAAAGAAAAAAAGGCCACAGTAACAATTATTCCCAAAAACACCTGTAAAAATTCGGGCTGCAAACATGGATTTCAATGTTATAGAGTGACACTATTTCCCATTTTAAATATTATTTCCTTTTAGGACTGTTTTAAATTTTTCTACTCATCTTCTGTGTTGTGTGATTTGGTACACTGCTTCTTTTTAACTTGATTAGCAAAACTTTCTTAGTTTTAGTAGCTAAATTTGCTGAATTAGTTAGGACCTTGGACTGCCAAGTCTTTCACCTAGGTATGACTAACTTTCATTGAGTCAAGTAGGACCCAGAGACAGTTCAAGCCAGCAAATAAGAAAGCTACATTTTGGGTGGTCCTGTACAGGGCCAGGAGTTGGACTCAATGATCCTTGTGAGTCCCTTCTAACTCAGCATATTCTGTGCTTCTGTGATTAACAGAAGTGCAACCCCAGACAGCAGAGAGGAAATGGCTCACCTAGAGACAATGAAAGGGCCAGTGATGGGAAGGTCCCAAACCCAAATATTACAACTGGTCTCAGCTGCTCCATGAGTGATAGAGAATTTAGGTTGTAATGGTGCAGGTGATCAGGGCTTTGTTTGTTCAAAGTCCCTCTTCAGAGGCATCTAGATTGAGCTGCAGTGCTATTAATAAGAAGGACTTCATAGAATAATCTCTTTTGGGCTTATTGGTTCAGCAGAAACCTAGAGTTGAACCCTGTTATGGTAGCAGAAATGCCTAATTTCCATAACATCTGTAAGTTAGGGTATTTGTTGCTGGTTTTCTTTACCATGTTGTCTTAATTTTAAAGCTCTTAAAGTTCATTTCTAACTTTCCAACTTACTTCAACTGAACCCTTCCTAAATTTACAACTGTGGAGTCACTGGAGTCACTGAAAGAAAGGAAGTCGGTAAATTTGTGTAGCTTTTTTTGGTGGGGGTTTTTTTGGGTTTTTTGTTTGGTTTTTTTTTAAAATTGCACTTTCTTTATATTGTGATGCAACTGCTATCTCTTGGGTATTTGCTTCACAAATATCAGAAAAATAATATACCCTTTTCTTTCCCCTCAAGCTCTCAAGAAATTGAATCAGCAAGCCCCAAATAGTTAATAACTTTTTGATATCTCTTTCAATCGTTTTAAAAACCCCTCACTTGTCACTGACAGTTTTGCAACTCTTGTCAAAGAAGGCAGATTTGACTAACAATTATTTTTTTACTCTTTATACAGAGATAAATTTTACTTTCTATTTCTTTCTTTGTCTGTGCTGAACACACTTTCATCAGTTGGGTAGAGAACCCCTACAGATGATTATTTGCTAACCTCTAGCAAAATATCTTTACATGTCTTTATAGCTGCATCGTCAGTAAGATTACTTTGAGAATATGGAATGATGGGTATGACAAGAACTCATGGAAGAGACATTTTTTTTGTAACCAAAAGTGTCTGAAACTTGCTCAATCAATGGAAAGCCGCTAGCAGCAATAACAGTGTCACTCAGTTATTATTTTAATATTTAGGTATCTTCTAGAAAAATAAGATAAATAAGCTACTTGATGGAGAGAATCAGGTACTGTCAGAATTTAATTGATTTAATTTGTTTCAAATGTATTTATTTTTGTTTGATTAATCATGCTTTAGAGGTGTTTATAGGAGAGAAAGGCAGACTCACACAAGTCTACACAAGTAGATACATTGTTTTCAGAGGATAAAGTGTAGATGACATGAACTCAACTTGATTTATTTGAGCAACTCATCAAAGCTTTCCCCTTGCATCCAGAATCACTATAGGGCCAATCACTATATGCAGAGGCAGGTGGACAGGTTGGTCTTTTCTTTCCCTGTCACAAGTAACATTTTCAACTGTTTTCACCTGTAGAATTTTCTCACACACCAATGACCTAGAACAGAGTTTACGTCGTCAGTCCCTCTTGTTGACTTGTGTTTGAAAATTTGGTTATAACATTGTTTCTAAATGTCTACAAATGCACAGACCTGACTATGATGGCATAAGTTGTCATTTCAAGTTTAAAATTTTTAAATATATGGGATTTGAGGGGTTACTGAATATTGTAAAAAAGAAAATGTTACAGATCAATCCTTAGGGGCCAAATAAGCAGTCAATCAAATTGCAGTATATGCAGAAAATAACAAATTAATCCTGCTGGTTTTGATAGCCTTATCTTACCAGAAGTGTGTTTTCATAGATTTTTTTTTTCTACTGGGGAAGAAAGAAAGGAGAGGAAAAACACAACAAGGAAGATAAAGATAACATAACGGCCATACCACCCTGAGAACGCCCGATCTCGTCTGATCTCGGAAGCTAAGCAGGGTCTGGCCCGGTTAGTACTTGGATGGGAGACCGCCTGGGAATACCGGGTGCTGTAGGCTTTAGAAAAGTTGTACAAGTTTCAAGCTGGCTTCCCGCCAAGTCCCCAAAACTCGACAACAAGGACCCGCCTCCCAGAGAGGGAAAAGAGGGAAAAAAAACCAAGCAGCCAAAGCTATAGCAAATATGTATATATATATATATATTTTACATATGAGACGATACACAAAAGGAAAATACCACACACCTGGGGGGGGG
>NW_020888571.1:0-2769 GCF_003945725.1 Corapipo altera
AAAAAAACCACTAACCCTGAGTATTATTAGGAAGTAGCGTATGTTCCTAGTTGCTTTCCATTGCACCTCCTTCTCTTATTCATCTTTTCCTTCTCTTCCTGGAAAGAGCCCCAGTGCTTTAACTCCTCATGTTTTTCCCAAACATGTTTTGTCCTTATGAGGACAGTGCACCTTGCACAGAAACCAACATTAAGAAACTACATCTTTATGCTGCCATCTGGGAAGCTTGGCACTTGGAAGCAAAGGCAGTGGCATCAAGCAGCAGTCATTTTTGGCCCTTGTGCAGCATTGGATTTCGAATTGTTTATATAGGGGTAGGGGAGCACAATGTGTGGTTTCCAGACCTGGAAAAGGGGAGGCACAGGAAATTAAGACTCACAGTGAGTCGTGACAGAGGGAGGATCCAAGTCCTCTGGCTTCTGTTTCTGTGCCATAATTACAGTGTCCTTTCCCAAGTCAGGAGCAATGTGGTGAGTTTTCAGAACAGTTTACATCCAGGGTGACAAAGCTCTGGTATGTCATGTCTACCAAAATTTAGCTCAAGGAAAGGTAAACGTCTCTGAGACCACATCCAGAAATAGGCATATAATAGTAATTTGAAGGTGGTATGAAAAGATACTTTGATAGAGTGCCAGGCTATGGGAGGAGAAGTCATGTAGCCAAGGCTGACAAATGTAATCAGTATTCAGTGGCTCAGCTGTTATGAGACCAGATTTGGAGGACTTCTGCAGGTTGGTGAGCTCTAGAGATTTGAACCTCTTTATAATGAGTAGCACAAAGCAGGCAAGCCATGACTGAGGCTCTCTGGCATGGAATTAAATATTTATTTTTCATAATGCTACAGTTAATTTGAAAGCTTTCAGTAGGAAATTCTGCTTTTCAAAACTTAGTAAGAGCTACCTTGTTGCAGCTGAAAAGCAGAATTTCCTACTGAAAGCTTTCAAATTAACTGTAGCATTATGAAAAATAAATATTTAATTCCATGCCAGAGAGCCTCAGTCATGGCTTGCCTGCTTTGTGCTACTCATTATAAAGAGGTTCAAATCTCTAGAGCTCACCAACCTGCAGAAGTCCTCCAAATCTGGTCTCATAACAGCTGAGCCACTGAATACTGATTACATTTGTCAGCCTTGGCTACATGACTTCTCCTCCCATAGCCTGGCACTCTATCAAAGTATCTTTTCATACCACCTTCAAATTACTATTATATGCCTATTTCTGGATGTGGTCTCAGAGACGTTTACCTTTCCTTGAGCTAAATTTTGGTAGACATGACATACCAGAGCTTTGTCACCCTGGATGTAAACTGTTCTGAAAACTCACCACATTGCTCCTGACTTGGGAAAGGACACTGTAATTATGGCACAGAAACAGAAGCCAGAGGACTTGGATCCTCCCTCTGTCACGACTCACTGTGAGTCTTAATTTCCTGTGCCTCCCCTTTTCCAGGTCTGGAAACCACACATTGTGCTCCCCTACCCCTATATAAACAATTCGAAATCCAATGCTGCACAAGGGCCAAAAATGACTGCTGCTTGATGCCACTGCCTTTGCTTCCAAGTGCCAAGCTTCCCAGATGGCAGCATAAAGATGTAGTTTCTTAATGTTGGTTTCTGTGCAAGGTGCACTGTCCTCATAAGGACAAAACATGTTTGGGAAAAACATGAGGAGTTAAAGCACTGGGGCTCTTTCCAGGAAGAGAAGGAAAAGATGAATAAGAGAAGGAGGTGCAATGGAAAGCAACTAGGAACATACGCTACTTCCTAATAATACTCAGGGTTAGTGGTTTTTTTCCACACCCCTTTCACAGCTAAATTCAGTAGAAATGTATGAGGGCGGGAGGAGGAAAGAGAGAGCACCAACCATCTTAATTTAGAGATACTGGCAAAAAAAACCACTAACCCTGAGTATTATTAGGAAGTAGCGTATGTTCCTAGTTGCTTTCCATTGCACCTCCTTCTCTTATTCATCTTTTCCTTCTCTTCCTGGAAAGAGCCCCAGTGCTTTAACTCCTCATGTTTTTCCCAAACATGTTTTGTCCTTATGAGGACAGTGCACCTTGCACAGAAACCAACATTAAGAAACTACATCTTTATGCTGCCATCTGGGAAGCTTGGCACTTGGAAGCAAAGGCAGTGGCATCAAGCAGCAGTCATTTTTGGCCCTTGTGCAGCATTGGATTTCGAATTGTTTATATAGGGGTAGGGGAGCACAATGTGTGGTTTCCAGACCTGGAAAAGGGGAGGCACAGGAAATTAAGACTCACAGTGAGTCGTGACAGAGGGAGGATCCAAGTCCTCTGGCTTCTGTTTCTGTGCCATAATTACAGTGTCCTTTCCCAAGTCAGGAGCAATGTGGTGAGTTTTCAGAACAGTTTACATCCAGGGTGACAAAGCTCTGGTATGTCATGTCTACCAAAATTTAGCTCAAGGAAAGGTAAACGTCTCTGAGACCACATCCAGAAATAGGCATATAATAGTAATTTGAAGGTGGTATGAAAAGATACTTTGATAGAGTGCCAGGCTATGGGAGGAGAAGTCATGTAGCCAAGGCTGACAAATGTAATCAGTATTCAGTGGCTCAGCTGTTATGAGACCAGATTTGGAGGACTTCTGCAGGTTGGTGAGCTCTAGAGATTTGAACCTCTTTATAATGAGTAGCACAAAGCAGGCAAGCCATGACTGAGGCTCTCTGGCATGGAATTAAATATTTATTTTTCATAATGCTACAGTTAATTTGAAAGCTTTCAGTAGGAAATTCTGCTTTTCA
>NW_020888572.1:0-2768 GCF_003945725.1 Corapipo altera
GGTATGGTATGAATTGGTGTTTCCCACTACCCTGACATTGCATTTCCAGGCTTACATCATGCCTATTCCCTCATGGGCATTTCTGATTTCCAGGATTTCTAGGGGCGAGGATGTGCCACTGTGGGCAGAAGTCATGGACTAAGTGCCAAAGCCATCCAGAGATGACAGGTGATTCCAGTCTGGGGCAATCTCATGGGTTTTTTTGATTCCAGATGATAGGAAGGGCTAAATGTGCTCCCAGTCCTCCAGTCTTTGGCTCATTGTCCAAGGATGCACCAGTGTAGACAGAAGACATGTATTTAGTGCACAATGGATCCAGTGCAGGCAGGTGGTGCCAGGGGTTTTTGTTTTAGGGGCCACCGAACCTGGGCTGCTGTTGGACTTTGAACCCTGGTGTTCACTCCAGCCACTGGGAATCTTTGGGACTTGTGGCTACAGTCTAGTGAGTGGCAGTCCAGTTTCAGAGTTTGATCTTTGCTATGGATGAGTAGGAGATTTGGGGATTAGAGCAGGAGGAACCTGGACATGAGGATCTTGTTTGATCCTTGAAGTCTCTGGCAATGGAAAGAGGGACCAGGACATTCAAGGAAGCAACTGGGAGACAACATGTTCATTGCTGGCACTGAGTGCAGTGGGATTTGGCATCTATGGCCAAGTGGTCTGACCTTACAGTGAGCACATCTCATTGTTGGTCAGAGCACCTGCCCTCCTGTGGGAACTGAAGAACTGTGCCTGATCACTCTTTCACGTGGAGAGTCAATTGCTCTCTGCATGGGATGGGGAAGTAAGGCCATTCCCACCACCTTCCTTTGTTTCTCTGGAGAGGGATCCGAGTGATTTGTCTAAAGATGCGTCTTTTGAACTGTCTGTGACAGTCACCCAGCATTGTCTCAGGAATGCATCAAACCCAGAAGGGACAGATTTCCATCCATTTCCGTGTCAGGCTACAGAGAGATCCTCAGCTCAGTGGGTGTCCCAGCATAGCTCAGTTCCCTTGATCACAAAGGCAGCTCTCACCTGGCATTCTCTCCTCTTCCCAATCACATGTGATGAAATGTCTGCATTAGAGAGGGAAGTGGATTTATTTAGCCTGGAGAAAAGCAGCCTCAGAGGAGACTTTAGCACTCTAGCAATACAGAGAAGGAGGTCATAACAAGATGGGAGCCATTATCTTCTCCCATGTCATAGGAAATGGCCTCAAGTTGAGTCAGGGGAGCTTTAGTTTGGATTTTAGGAAAAAAATTTTGTTCAGAATTATTTATCAAGCGCTGGAACAGGCTCTGCAGAGATGCGGATATTGGATGGGAAACACCATCCCTGGAGGGATTTAAAAGATGTGTAAGTGTGGCACATGGGTACATCAGTAACTGGCGGTGTGGACAGTGATAGGTTTGTGGTTGGACTCGTTGATGTTAAAGGTCTTTTCCAACACATGTGAAGCCATGACTCTACAGCTGACAGGAGCCTTGGGCTTTTGAATTGGACAATTAGGAATGAGACAATGAAGAAGCCAGTGCACCCGGAAATGACCACCCCAGCAATGACTTGTAACTGGAATCGGCCACTTCATGGCAGTGGTCAATGTCAGCAAAGCAGAACTGGTGATCAGGTGTCTTGCAGGTTCTCTTTGCTCTGGTCTACCAGCTATACCTGAGTCTAGGTGTGGCCAGACCTACCTCCATGGGAGATGAATTCAGTGAGTTGGCAACAGGGGTTGGTTTGTCCCTCTGACAGCAACAGAAATCACAGACCAACCCCATTAGAGCTCTGTTCCTGCATTCTTGTCTGGGCAGCTGATTCCTTCTTATCTTGCTTTGAGTCACAGCAAAGGATAACAAGGTACCTGTAACTGATTTCATTCCCCTGCCGTCCCCAGACCTCCCAAGGTGGGCACATGTCCCCATGAGCCAATATCTTCTGCATGTACCTTGTAACCCTGATGGGGAATGGCCTCCTCATTGCTGCATGGAGCAATCAACACCTTCCTGGATGTGTCCTTCCTCATGGATTTTTCTTTATGGAGATCAAGTCTACTACTATTTTTGTGTGTAGGTGATGAGGTACAACCTCATCTCTCTGGAGAGCAGGAGGTTTGGGGCAACCTCAACCAGTTTTCGAGTCTTTGCAGTGATGCTGCAAAGAGGCTCTTTCATCACAAGGAGCCATATGGAGCAGAGCCACAGGGGCCAATAAATAAAAGTTGCACCAGGAGAGATTTCATGTGCACACAGGAGATACATTTTAACAGTAATAAAAATGATTTCCTGGAAAAATCTCCCCAGGGAGAGGTCCCATCACTGGAAGATTTCAAGGAGCAATTGCAAAGGGTGGTTGATAATCTCATCTAAGCTCCCTTCCCCATCAGATTGGACCTGATGATCTTTCAATGTCATGGTAGGTTGATCTTGGCAAATGGCCTGGTGCCCATAAAGACATTCTGACTGCCTCTTCTCAATTGGGCGATGGGAGAAAATACTACACAAAGGTGAGGGGTCACAAGAAAGGCTGGGGAAATACTCAGCAATTCTTGTACCAGGAAGAACAGACTTGTCTTGGGGAAATACGTTTAATTTATTGCCACTTACACGTAGACAAGGAAAAAGAGAAATAATAACAAATCTATCCCCACCTTTGCCCAAACCTTCCTTCTTCCTGGTTTCAGCTTCACTGCCAGCTTCTCTACCTTCTTCCCCACCAGTGGCAGAGGAGGAGAGGGAAAGGGCTCAGCCCATTCTGGAAGTCTCTGCACTCCTTCCTGCCACTCTGCT
>NW_020888573.1:0-2767 GCF_003945725.1 Corapipo altera
GAAAAAGAAAGGAAGGAAGCAAAAGAAGGAAGGAAAGGAAGGAAGGATTTATCCATTCCATCTGTCCCAAGTGCCAGCACTGGGTATGGACTGACTCCTCAATGCCCAGTTAAAATCCCTGGATCCACTAAAATGTCTCTTTCCAGTCTTTCTAATTCCTCAAACCCTTTTTTTCCTGAACAGACCTCCGATATAATTCTGTTCTAAAGCTCTTTTTTCCTTGCCAGGACACCCGAAAACCATCTTGAGCCCCACACTAAAAACACAGCCCTGCTGACAATGCCAACTTCCATCCTAATCCCAGTGAAATAGTCTGGAATTCCGTCTCTTTAATTTTCTGGACACCATTGGGACACAACACCACGGCAGCCGAGCAACTTTTCATCTGGAAAGCAGCTGAAAGAGGCTTTTTTTTCCCCGACACTTCCGTGTTTATCCTCAGGGAAAATGTGTCTAATCAGAGGAAAAGAAGAAGTCAGAAAGGTTTTCGGGTTGCTCTGTCAGCACCACTGAAGTGATGTTGGAATCCTAAAATCTTGGAGTTGTTAAGGTTGGAAAAGACCTGGAAGTGTCAAAGGCCAAGTTGGACAGGGCTTGGAGCAACCTGGGCTAGTGGAATGTATTATATTATATTATATTATGTTATATTATATTATATTATATTTTAGTATAGTATAGTGTAGTGTAGTATAGTATAGTATAGTATATTTATTATATTATATTTATTTTATATATTATATTATGTTTATTATATTTATTATATTAATCACACTATATTGTATTATATGGATCATATTACCTTAATTATATTTATTCTATATATTATATTATGTTTATTTATTATATCAATTGTATTATATCGTATTTTATTATATTATATTATATTAATTATATTACATTTATTATATTCATTTTATATATTATATTATATTATATTTATTATATTCATTATATTATATTATATTAAATTATATTGTATTATATTACTTAGATTATAGTTATTTTATATATCATATTATGTTTATTTATTAAATTAATTATATAATATCATATTATATTAATTGTATTATATTATATTATATTATATTATATTATATTATATTATATTATATTATTCCCTTTGGTTTCCCAGTGGATGGCTCAGATACATTAAACCCTTTGCACAGCAAATGTTTGTAAGCAAATATTTAAAGCTCAGTCCACCACGACTGAGAGCATCCCAAAAAACCGCTTTTCTCAGGAAGGATGGGATAGTTAAAAGCCTTGGAAAAACCCTGGAAAACCTTTTCCATCCGTTAAACCTAAATCTCCCACTTTCAACTCCTGGCTCCTGAGTTAAAACCTTTTTCATCTTCCTTCATTTCTGATTTCCTTTACATTGGTGCCCTGAGATAAATCAGATAATCAGGGAAGGATAAGAGACCTTAAGGATGATCCCATTCCACCCCCTGCCATGGGCAGGGACACCTCCCACTATTCCAGGTTGCTCCAACCTGGCCTTGGACACTTCCAGGAATCCAGGGGCAGCCACAGCTTCTCTGGGAATTCTATTCCAGGCCCACCCCACCCTCCCAGCCAGGAATTCCTTCCCAATATCCCATCTAAATCTTCCCTTTTTCCAGTTTAAAGCCATTCCCTGTGTCCTGTCCCTCCATCCCTTTTTCCACAGTCTCTCTCCATCTTTCCTGGAGCTCCTTCAGGTCCTGCAAGGCCACAATGAGGTCACCCCAAAGCTTCTCCTCTCCAGGCTGAACAATCCCAGCTCTCCCACCTTTCCTCCCAGCAGAGCTGCTCCATCCTCTGATCATCCTGGAGCCTCCTCTGGACTCTCTCCAGCAGCTCCATGTGCTCCCCGTGCTGTTCCCAGGGCTGGAGCAGCTCTGCAGGGGGGTCTCAGCTGAGGGGGTAGAGGGGCACAATCCCCCCCTGCCCTCCTGCCCACGTTGGGGGATCAGCCCATGGGGCATTTCCAGCCTTTTCCCCCACCAGCACCCCCAGCTCCTTCTCCCAGGGCTGCTCCATCCCTTCATCCCACCCCGGATTGATCCTGGGCGTCGCCCCTGCCCTTGGTCTTCCTAAATCCCCTGTGATTCCCATGGGACTTCTGCAGCCTGTGGGGGTCTCTTTGGATGAGATGCCATCCTCCAGGAGTGTCACCACGCAGCTTGGTGGCTCTGAACATCTCCTCTCCACGGAGATAAAGTCAGACAGGAGCTGTTTCCCAGCCTAAGACACACCAAGGAATTGGGACAGAGAGGAGAGGGGACACTTTGGGTGTCACCAGCATCCTTCAGAGAATCCCAGAATCCCAGAATATCCTGAGCTGGAAAGGACCCACAAGGATCATCCAGTCCAACTTCTGGCATTGCCCAAACATCCCAACAGTCCCACCAAGGGCTTCCTCCCTTCCTCCTTCCCTCCTTCCTTCCTTTCTTCTTTTCCTTTCTTCCTTTCTTTTTCTTCCTTCTTTCCTCCCTTCCTTCCCTCTTTCCATCCTTCCTTCCCTCCTTCCTTTCCTCCTTCCTTCCTTCCTTCCCTCCTTCCCTCCTTCCTTCCCTCCTTTCTTCCTTTCCTCCTTTCCTCCTTCCTTCCTTCCCTCCTTCCTTCCTTCCTTCCTTCCTTCCTTCCCTCCTTTATTCCTTCCCTCTTTTCCTCCTTCCTTCCTTCCTTCTTTTCCTTTCTTCCTTTCTTTTTCTTCCTTCCCTCCTTCCCTCCTTCCTTCCTTCCTTCCTTTCCTTCCCTTCTTTCCTTCCCTCCTTCCTTCCTT
>NW_020888574.1:0-2767 GCF_003945725.1 Corapipo altera
GGGCGAGGGCGCGGGCGAGGGCGGCGCGGCGGGGCCGCGCTCGAACTGCGGCCACAGGAGGGCGGCCCCGGGCGGCGGGGCGGGCGCCAGGTCGAAGCCGGGCGGCGAGTCGAAGGGCAGCTCGGAGCAGCAGTCCGGGGAGGAGAGGACGTCGCCGCCGCCCCCGCCGTACACGTAGCCGTTGGCGCTGTTGTTGTTGTTGTTGCCGTTGTGGGAGAAGCTCAGCGCCGGGCTCGGGGGGCTGTAGTCGGCCAGGCGGGCGCTGCCGCCCCCCCCCGTGCCGCCCCCGAAGTAGGAGTCGGTGGAGGCGCTGCCCAGCGAGCTGGAGCTGTCGTTGCGGTAGTTGCAGAAGGGCTTGCGGCCCGGGGTGGGCGTGATGCTGGGCGGTGTGGGCTTGCTCCAGAGGCTGCCCGTGCCGTTCAGCTCAAAGCCCACGTCCGTGCCGTTGGCGTGGAAGTCGTTCTCGTCCGTGAGCTCGATGATGCCGCCGGTGCGCATGGCGATGTGCGCCTCGATCTCCTCCCGGGCCCGGTCCACGTTCTCGGGCATGCCCGTCACCTCAAAGACCGGCTCCTTGTCCCGGCTCGGGGTCACGATGTACGTGTGCGTCTGCTGCTGGATGCGCTTGATGGTGGCCCCCTTGGGCCCCACGACCAAGCCCACCACGCGATAAGGCACCCGCACCTGGATGGTGGTTTGGCCGGGCAGGTTCGGGGGGCCGGGAACGGTGCCGTTCAGGGCTGTATTCTTGTTCCGCGAGGCTCGGATCATGGAGAAGTGCTCGGCCGCAGAGATGATCTCCCTGCGGGCCATGGCCACATCTTCCTTTCTGCCCGTCACAACAAAGAGCGGCTCCTCCCCGCGAACCGGGGTCTTGATGTAGGTGTTGGTCTTTGCCCGCAGAGCCTTGATTTTACAACCTGGGAACGAGATGCGGGAGATGGAGGGCGAAGGGGAGGGGGAGGAAGGGGAGGTGGTGGGGTAGAACCGGTTACAACCCATTGTTTGGGTACAGCTAGGGAGGTGGAAAAAAACACACCCACCCGAAACACATTGCCCCCAGCCCCAGGTGATCACTGGCATCTCGTCCGGGAGCCCCGGTCACGGTGTAAAGTAATGTCAGCCCACAGCCCTGGCACACGCCCAAAGGCATCGCAAGTGGCCACCGGCACATCTGCCATGCAAACTGCCCCAAAACTACCAACGTGCAGCTCACAGAGACGGCAACACAAAAAGAAAAGAAAAAGGAAAAAAAAAAAAAAACCGCGTGCAGAAAAACTGCACTGCACGGCCAGAAATAAAATAAGATAAAATGCAAGCAGACCTAACAAATCAACACACCCGCCAGTCCACATTCCTGCTCAGCACTTTCCTTTTGGAAAAATAAAATCAGTTCTTAAGAAGGTGAGGAGCAGCGGCTATACCGAATGAGCCACATTCCCCACTGCGGATGCTTTATTCCAATCCCATTGTTCCACTTCTCCACTCCATTTCTCTTCCTTAAAAATAATCCACGATTTTTAACTTTGGGGGGGTGGTGGTGGGGAAGCACCGAGGCTCCCATTTTCCTCCAGTTTCCTCTTGCAAATCTTAACTTTTGCAGCCGGAGGAAAGGAGCGATTTTTATTATTTTCGTGATTTTTTTTCCCCAACCCGGCAGCTGAAAGTGCATCTCGAAAGTGATGCATAACGCTCCTCGGAAACATCACGTCTGCTGCTGCACTTTCTTTGTCTGGGAGAAGCCGGCACTGGCCACCACCGCACGGCTGCAGCGTTCCTGGGAATGGCCAGTGTCGCATCTGAGCCGCCCGCCCGGCAGCGCGGAGGGGAGACCCGCGCCCCCACACCCCTTCGCATGCAAGGCACCCACCTTGTCTCCCCACTATCTCCGCGACATGTTCCGAGCTGGGCACCGGGACGCATTCAGTCATGTTCACGCTCTTTTTCCGAGGCTCGCTGTCGTAAATGGAGCCCGTCTCGTCGTTGTCCAGCCCCAGCAGGGAGAGCTGATCCAGGGCGATCTGAAGGGCTCTTTGGTCATCCAGGGTCTCTCCCCCGCCACCACCACCACCGCCGCCGCCGCCGCCGCCGCTCCCGTTCCTCTCCATGTCTGCAAAAAGCGAGCTGGGCATAGTCCCTGTGTGTGGTGCACCCTCCGCCTGCGCTCGGCTCAGTAGTAAGAGATCAGACACAAAGGAGAACCCAAGGCAGATGGCCAGCAGGAGAGAAGGGAAGGGAGGGTGGGCAACTGCTGCAGACCGGGGAATTGTTGCCTTTTGCTTGTATATTTTGTATCTTTTTTGCTTTTTTTTTTCCTCCTCTCAGTGCAATCCGGTTTATAAGATGTTCTCAGGACCCCCCCAACGACTCCCCCCCCGGAGGTTTTTTTCGGTTGGCTTTTTCTTTTTTTTTTCTCCTTTTTTTTTTTTTTTTTTTGGCGGCTGGGGGGGGGCGGGGGGGAGGGTGGGAAGAGGATAAGCGAGAGGAGCTCCGATGGCTTCCCCCCCCTCGAGTTCCTCGCCGGCCACAATGCCAAGCGGCGGCAGCGTTTCTTTAAGGAGCCCCTCCCAGGCTCCACTCCACTCACTCAGCGATTTTTTTTTTTTTTTTTCCCCTGCTCTCCCCTCCTCTGTCTGAGGCTCTGCTGCAGCCAGACGGCTCTGGAGAGGCGGGCGGGCGCGGGGCGGGGAGCGGGGGCCGCGCCGGCCGCCGCAGCGTCAGCGCCGCTCGCTCTGTCAGCCCCGCGCCGCCGCCGCCGCGCGCCGCG
>NW_020888575.1:0-1290 GCF_003945725.1 Corapipo altera
CACCCCCTCAATGACCACGCCCATTCCCACCAAGGCCACGCCCATTTGCCAGGACACGCCTACCCCCTCAGTGACCACACCCATTTCCTGACACACCCATCCCCTCGATGGCCACGCCCATTTCCTGTGACACACCCATCCCTTAGTGACCCCACCCGTTTCCTGTGACACGCCCACCCCCTCAATGACCACACCCACTTCCTGTGACACACCCATCCCTCCAGTGACCACGCCCATTTCCTCTGACACGCCCACCCCAATGACCACGCCCATTTCCTGACACACCCACCCCCTCAATGACCACACCCATTTCCTGGGACACGCCCACCCCTCAATGGCCACACCCATTTCCTGGGACACGCCCACCGCTCAATGGCCACACCCATTCCCACCATGGCCACACCCATTTCCTGGGACACACCCACCCCCTCAATGACCACACCCCTTCCCACCATGGCCACGCCCATTTCCGGTGACACACCCATCCCCTCGATGACCACGCCCATTTCTTCTGACATGCCCATCCCCCAATGACCACACCCATTTCCTGGGACACGCCCACCCCTCCATGACCACACCCACCCCAATGACCACACCCATTTCCTGTGACACACCCATCCCCTCAATGACCACACCCCTTCCCACCATGGCCACGCCCATTTCCTCTGACACGCCCACCCCAATGACCACGCCCATTTCCTGACACACCCACCCCCTCAATGACAACACCCATTTCCTGGGACACGCCCACCCCTCAATGGCCACACCCATTCCCACCATGGCCACGCCCATTTCCTCTGACACACCCACCCCCTCAGTGACCACACCCATTTCCTGACACACCCATCCCCTCGATGGCCACGCCCATTTCCTGTGACACGCCCACCCCTCAGTGACCACACCCATTCCCAACAGGGCCACGCCCATTTCCTCTGACACGCCCAATCCATCAATGACCACACCCATTACCTGGGACACGCCCATCCCCCTCAATGACCACGCCCATTCCCACCAAGGCCACGCCCATTTCCTGGGACACCCAATCCCCTCAATGACCACGCTCATTCCCACCGTGACCACGCCCATTTCCTCTGTCACACCCATCCCCTCGGTGACCACGCCCATTTCCTGTGACACACCCCTCCCTTCAATGGCCACGCCCATTCCCACCATGGCCACACCCATTTCCCGGGACACGCCCACCCTCAATGGCCACACCCATTCCCACCATGGCCACACCCATTTCCTGTGACACACCCACCCCCTCAATGACCACGCCCATTCCCACCA
>NW_020888575.1:1390-2101 GCF_003945725.1 Corapipo altera
GACACACCCACCCCCTCAATGACCACACCCCTTCCCACCATGGCCACGCCCATTTCCTCTGACACACCCAATCCCCTCAATGACCACGCCCATTTCTTGTGACACACCCAGCCGTCTATGGCCACACCCATTTCCTGTGACACGCCCACCCCTCAATGGCCACACCCATTCCCACCAGGACCACGCCCATTTCCTCTGACACGCCCAATCTATCAATGACCACGCCCATTTCTGGTGACACACCTCTCCCTTAAATGACCACACCCATTTCATGTGACACACCCATCCCCTCAATGACCACACCCCTTCCCACCATGGCCACGCCCATTTCCTCTGACACACCCAATCCCCTCAATGACCACGCCCATTCCCACTGTGACCACGCCCATTTCCTCTGTCACACCCATCCCCTCGGTGACCACGCCCATTTCCTGTGACACACCCCTCCCTTCAATGGCCACGCCCATTCCCACCATGGCCACACCCATTTCCCGGGACACACCCACCCTCAATGGCCACACCCATTCCCACCATGGCCACGCCCATTTCCTCTGACACCCCCGCCCCCTCAATGACCACACCCACTTCCTGTGACACACCCACCCCCTCAATGGCCACACCCATTTCCTGACATATTCACCCCGGTGACCACGCCCATTTTTCGGACACCCACTTCCTGTGACACACCCATCCCTTCAGTGACCACGCCCA
>NW_020888575.1:2201-2765 GCF_003945725.1 Corapipo altera
CACACCCATCCCCTCGGTGACCACGCCCATTTCCTGTGACACACCCCTCCCTTCAATGGCCACGCCCATTCCCACCATGGCCACACCCATTTCCCGGGACACGCCCACCCTCAATGGCCACGCCCATTCCCACCATGGCCACACCCATTTCCCGGGACACGCCCACCCTCAATGGCCACGCCCATTCCCACCATGGCCACACCCATTTCCCGGGACACACCCACCCTCAATGGCCACACCCATTCCCACCATGGCCACGCCCATTTCCTCTGACACCCCCGCCCCCTCAATGACCACACCCACTTCCTGTGACACACCCACCCCCTCAATGGCCACACCCATTTCCTGACATATTCACCCCGGTGACCACGCCCATTTTTCGGACACCCACTTCCTGTGACACACCCATCCCTTCAGTGACCACGCCCATTTCCTGTGACACACCCACCCCCAATGACCACACCCATTTCCTGGGACACGCCCACCCCTCCATGGCCACACCCATTTCCTGGGACACACCCACCCCTCAATGACCACACCCATTTCCTGGGACACACCCACCCC
>NW_020888576.1:0-2764 GCF_003945725.1 Corapipo altera
TATTTGATCTCTTCCACTTGCAAAAGCCCATCAGGACTCAGTGATGACTTATTGTGAAGACGGAAAGGAAAGTGGATATGGATTTTTAAAGGCACAGTTATCTGCCATATGGACAGGCTGCATGCATGAGAAAGTGCAAAGCTTGGAAGTGAATCTCTCTCTTAACCTCAGACCAAAACGAACTGCAATCATTGGGCAGGCACAGCCACTGCCCTGAAGCCAATGTCTGGTCTTATGCTATTCATATCCAACTGGACTGTAAAATACATGGGGAGCTACCTTGGGGGACAGATGCTAACAGAAACAAGAATTCCTTCCTGCAGCATTTATGAGCTACACTTGCAACTGTTATACTCTTTTCAGGGATCTCGCTCTTCACCAAGGTTGCTTAGCTGTGATGTTGCTGGTTCTAAGAGAACAAAGGCAGACAGGAAGTTTTACATTTGGTTGGTGCTTTTAGTCAAGGCATTAGTGTAAAACCACCAACCACCTCCGACTCAACAAAATCTCTGGATTTGCAGGGGTTGCAACGTTTCCAGGGACTCTCCATTCACTTCAGTACTTCATGACTGAGGAAACAGATCACTCCAGCCAATGCCAACGTCACCAGCTATTTGCTCCATTTCAGAGATCTCAAAACACTGACATTTATGGAAGCTGCCAGCTCAAGAGGCCCAGAACGACGGCTTCCGTGTACACCAAACCCACACAGGGCACAAGCAGCAACAAGGGAAACTTCCCTGAACCCTCTCAACAATAAAACCATTCCCCACCTCACAGGGAAAACGCCCAATTTCTCTAACAGTGTGGTCAAGGACATTTATGCAACGTGGCCACCTGCAAAAGCTACTGCAGGGCAGGAAGGGCAAGGAGCACCCTTCTACAGTGCCTTACCACTCTCAGAGAAGGACTTCACACAAGAACACCTGGGATCTCACTGCGGCTCTCACTGATGCTGAGAAGGCAGAAACACTCCCTTTCAGCCCACCTCCCTTACTGCACTGCAAAAATTGCAGCTTCTGCAGACAGCTCCCTTTTTCTGTGCATACTCCGAGCAGAAGCCCACACCTACTTGCTGGTTATTTATGGAGCTTTCTGCCACAACGGGGCTCCCACAGCCACATGTCAGTTGCCTGGACTCTCTTTGACATGCACAAGCAGCACCACACACACCCAACACCAAGTGTTCCATGCCCTGTCATCACAGGCTTCAAAGCCCAAAAGAGGAGGATGCCAGGATTAACAGACACAAACCACCCAGCTAGAAGCAAAGTGTGTTGCTAATCTTTCTACAGCAAGCCTCCTCCACACAGCACTGTACAGAAACTTCTCCAAGTCTCTGTCTACTAGAAAAAGTTAATTAAAAATATACAGGAGGCCTTCAGAACTGCCTTCCTTTCGCTGGGAAACTGGCAGGCACAACAAGCCAACTAAGCAGCCAATGTCTAACAAGGTTGGATGTTATTCCAGAAAACCTTTCCTCAAAGTCAGGGCTTAAATACACATGGGACTTGCAGACAGACAGAATGGAGCAAAAATACTTGGCGTTCTAATGGTACCTTTTTCCATGCCCCCTGGAAGCCATCTAAGCACATCAGCAACACTGCCCTGGCCGTTGGAAGGAGTAATTCTCACCCACCAGAGCTCACAGAAAACACACAGCAGAAACAACAAACTCCTGACGATCAGCACTGCCTCCAGCATCCTGCACTCTGGTTACCTCCCATCTAGCAACTCGCTACTTAAAAACTCACCATACACAATCTGTTTGCCAAGAGGGACCACCAGCCAGCCAGCATGTGCAACCCAGCGAGGATTTTGCCCTAGGAAAACATGCAAGGGATAAGAAGCACTGTCAAAGGACCACACAGACCTTTACACTCCACAACATAGTGACTGTTATGTGCACACGCTATCATTTGCTGTTGCACACCCTGTCTGTACCAAAAGTCTCAATAAATAGCTTTCTGTCACGCTCTGGACTTCCCACGGATACTGTTTGAAAAGCCCACCAGTGCTGCAGGAAATTTCACAAGCGCACTTGGGACCAGAGGTCTAAGCCTGACTGGAAGAAAACAAGAAAGGACAGAAGGCAATAAAGGTACGGACTGCTTCAAGGCTCAAGATGCACCTCTGAATGAACCAATTTCAGCTCCAGCATGAGCCTGAGAAGGGAGGTCAGTGAGGACAGGGAGCGACCCCAATCACCAACTAAGGCAGCACCAGTGGGTCAGAGAGAACGGCGTTTACTTTATATAGAAATGCAGGTCCGCAATACTCTTCCAGTGTTTTCCAGAAGCAGCATTTAAGCCTCTGAAGTAGATCCTGCCAGCCTCTGACGCCGCTCCCGCAGCTCGGCCGCCGCTCACCTGCACCGGAACCGCACCGCTCTCGCCAGCACTTCCGCCCTGCTCCACGGCAGCTTCTTCCACCCGGCTGCGTCACTTCCGCCCGCCCTCGTCCCGAGCGCAGCCTGCGGCTGGGAATGGAATTGAACGAATTGGATTTTCATTTCATTTTTTATGAGTTAATCAGGGCCCTGTTTCCCTGACACTGCAGCTAAGTCTGCCGTTTGGTGCGGGCTGCCGGAGGCTCCCAGAGGGGAGTCCCGCCGCTGAACTGCCCCTGCGAGTTCGCCCTGGGCTTGTGCAGCCCAAGGGCGGCTTCTCCCGCGCGTTTTCCTTAGGTCTCCATACGGGCCACCTGCATCCAATAGCGAGTGTGTGCACACACAGAAACACGTTCATGTAAACGCAGGAGCTGT
>NW_020888577.1:0-2764 GCF_003945725.1 Corapipo altera
TGATGCTGCAGCCAAGGAACAGACCAGTGATTCTCACAGTGTTCCTGGATCACAGGATGTCCAAAGCCAAGGACATTTCCATCAGCCCCTTGTCCTTCCTGCAGATCAGAGTCACCTGAAGCCTCCAGGCCCTCCATGGTGGCAGAGACCCCCCAGGCAGCAAATTCCTGTCCTGCCAGGCTGCCCAGCCCAGCCCTGTGTCTCTCTGGCCCTGGGGACAGCAGGGTTTGCTCTCCTTGGGGCACCTCAGTCCCTCTGCCATTGCCATCTGCCCCCACCCCAGCAGGCTCTGGAGCAAAGCACGGCTGAGGTCCAGCCCAGCTCTTCTCTGACACAAAGAACCTGCAGTCAGGGACAGGAAGAGGACAAAGTCTTGTTTAACCAGCCTGAGGAATAATGGGATCAATGACCTCCTGTATTCCTGGGCACTTGAATGACCCTGTGGATCAGGTTTGGTAGCAGGGAGGGGGCTGCACGTTTCCCTTAGGGAAGAGGAGATCAAGAGTTGACTCTGTGTCAGAGAGAGCCAGTTTCAGGTGGCTCCACAATGGCCCAGCCAGTGCCCAAAGCTGAGCCAAAAAGCAATTCCAGAGGCACCTGTGTGATAACCCTTTGGAGAAAGGATAAAATCCAGGGTGCTGTAACCCAGAGAGGAGTGAGAGAAATGGGGGAGAAACAACCCTGCAGGCACCAAGGGGAGTGGAGAAGGACGAGGAGGGAGAGAGCCTTGGTGGGCACCTGGCAGCCAAAAGCCAACCCCCCCAGCCCTGAGAGCCACAGCTGAGCCCAGCACAAAAGCTCCTTTAGGTCTGGAGGTTATTTGCAGCAGCTTTGTAGCAGAGCTGCCAGATGGGCCATCAAAGGGGATGCTCAGCTGGGTCTGAAACCTATGGGATCCTTGTCAGCCTTGGCTCTGTAGGATACTAAAGAACTATAGAATCCTAAATAGTTTGAGTCAGATGGGACCTTTATAGCTCAGGTAGTCCACCCCCCCTGCAATGTACAGGGAAACGTTCAACTAGATCAGGTTGCTCACAGCCCTTTCTAACCTGACCTTGAATAATTCCAAGGGTGGGGCATCTGTGACCTCTCTGGGTGACCTGTGCCAGTGTTTCATCACCTTCAGTGTAAAAAATTTCTTCCTTCTATCTAGTTCCAGTCTGCTCTTTTTCAGTTGAAAACCATTATCACTTGTCTTATTGCAACTAAGTCTGTCCCCATCCTTGTTATAAGTATGATCTCAGGAGCTCCTGACAAGTCTTAACCAAACCAGCTGAGCAATGAAGAGCCCCTGGACTGCACCAGGGCTGTGGGGAAGTGTCCCTGGACTGGACCAGGTGCTCCTGGATGAGACAGGTGGGAACAATCCAGAGTGGAACAGTTGGGGAACACAGGATAATCAGTCATCCCCTGAAAGCCTTGGAATATTCCCTACCTGAACTGTAGCCCAAATGGAACAGTTTGGATACAATTCCCAAAGTATTTTGGAAACTCCAGTCATTCCTGAAACCAGGATGGAAATTCAGCAGATAACTAAAGCCAGTCCCCTTGGGAGCCCACACCCAGCGGGGCTGAGGGAGGCCCTGGCAGCTCCCCAGCACCTCCCTCTCAGTGGGACACCTCTGGCAGCCTCTCCCAGCTCGGGAACCCTCCAGTTTGCAACACTCCAAAGAGCGGCGCTGATGCCCAGGACAATTCTGATCCCCCTCCACAAACACTCCTCCAGCTGGGACCCTTGTCTGCTGGGAAACACAAAGGGATTTGTGGGAAGTGTTTCCATGACAACAGGAGAATTTGGGTGAGGGACCTTTCCACACCCAGCTATTGATGTGTGCACACATCTCTGTCTGGGTGTGGGGGTGAATTGACTGTGGGGTGAATGTTGTTGTTGTGAATCTATAATTCAGTCACTGTTAAAATTGTAGCAAATGCTATTGAACCAGTTGATAATTGTTCAATTGGTCAATGATTAAGTGCTACTAATCTCTTTTACCCCCTTGTCTTTGGATCCAAATACTTTGTGCCCTGACCGTCTTGCATCCCAAGGCTCTGTGTAAATAATTCTCTTTCATCAAAAAATATATATTTTTTGTGATGTCCACTTTAAAGTCTTCCTCCTTAGCTAAATTACAAAACAACTCCAATTAGTTGTTGATATCTTGAAGTCTTGGAAGACAATTAAAGGAAGGGAAATAATTTGTTTTTCAGTGTTTTAATGGGTCCCACAGTGTGTTTGGAGCTGCATCAGCTGTCAGTCCAAGATGGGCCATGTCAGAACTGATGAGGTTGGGGGGTGAGGAGCAAGGCTGATCATCCAGGGTCAGTGTGGATCTCCTGAGGAGACACTCAGCATCAAGATCACTTGGAGAACACCTCTATCACCTCTCCTCTGAACTACAAAATACCCATCATTGAATTAAAACAAAAAAAGTACAAATTTTGAAGACTTGTTTTGAAATTGCCTTGAAGACAATTAAAGGAAGACAAAGAGATCCTGAGGGATTTCTGCATTTTAATGAGCCCCACGGTGTGTTTGCAGCCCAGCCCATGATCTTGAGGTAGTGAGAGAAGATTGAAGCAGCTGCTGAAGAAGTCAGAAGCCAAACTGCAAGTGCCTTGAAGCATTGCTGGGCCCCACTGAGGGCAGGCACTGCCAAAGCCTCCCCAGGGACTCCTTGGAGCAGCTCCTTGGAGGCCAGGAGTGCAGGCAGCCAAAGGCTCTGGGCAGGCCCCTGCAATGCTGAGCAAAGCCTGCCTTGGTTTT